>NC_092420.1:45077524-45322524 GCF_040894005.1 Engystomops pustulosus
CTACACTAGGTCTCCCCTCTAGATTTCTACTGTTTCACTCTGTCCCCCTGTGATGATCATACTATAATTGCACTAAACATGACCAAAATGACCAACAACACTTTTGTGTGTAAGTGCTGTATGACTGTGGAAAGAATGGATAATTAGGGGAGAATATAGGGTTATCTAAACCCTTACATGGACTTTGTGCTTTGCGTCACACTATGGAGTGGACTTCTGTATGGCTGTACCGGGGAATGGGAGGGTTGGATATAAGGGGAAAGAGGGGGAGCTGGGAAGGTTTTGTTAAGTTTTGTTCTCATTGTTGTAAACGAGAAAATGTGTTGGAGAAGTTAATAAACACAATCTAATTTCAAAAAAAAAAAAAAAAAAAAAAAGAACCGTACCTTGATGTGCACCAGTACTACTAATCACAGTGTCCCGGGCTCTCACATACTGAAGTCAGTTTGAGAAGTAGTCTAGGATCAGACTAGAGAGGTGGTGGCCCACTCCAGCGAGCTCCAGTTTGTCTCTTAGTAACCCTGGCTGTATAAAAATTGTAATCAGTTTTGTGGCGGTTTTCGGTGCAGTTTTTTTATTTTAAACAGGTGAGCAACATTAACCGAGCAGGTGTATCCCAGTTATAGAACAGGTTTCGCCTTCCAATCAAATTCACCTGTTCAGATAATGTCTTTCCACTATTAACCCCCGAGTTCTCAGGCAGGCTCCAGGGGCCAAATCACCTGTCCCAGCTCCAGCAGCAGTCCCCACGATGTCCCCGCGTGGGTACGTGTGATCCCCCGTCCTGGCGTGCGGGAGCGCTGGTTATGTAAAATTTAAAGGGGCAGGGCGCAGATAATTGCCGCCTGGCCAGCTGCCTTCCCTGTTAAATACAGCCCCTTCCTGTGTCTCCTGCCGGATCTATGTGCCTACGCCTTAGAGAAAGCTCCCTTGCGATATTCCGGAGTATTTCTGTGCTCCTGTGTGTTCCTGCGTTCTTGTTCCCGTGTTCCTGCATTCCTATTCCCATGCTCCTGTGTGTTCCTGTCCGTTCCTGTGTTCACATTCCCATCTGCTTGGACCTCCCATTGCTGCCCCCGGATTGGACTTGACCTTGCATCTCCGCCACCTGCCCTTAACCTGACTACAAGACTGTCTCCTGCTAAGGCCGCCACTGCGGGCTAGTCGCACCTGTGGAACGACCTGGTGGTTCCCCACCGCAGCAAGACCATCCCACTTTGCGGCGGGCTCTGGTGAAGACCAGGTGCCACTTAGATTTCGGTCCCAGGTGTTGGCTAGTACCATCTCCCACGGTGGTCCAGAGGATCCATTGATTCCGAATCCTGACAGTAGATCTGGCCATGGACCCTGCCAAGGTTCCGCTTTCTGGTTGGCCTGGTCTTGCCACCATCGTGGTCCAGCAATCCTCACAGATTGCCGCACAACGTGAAAAGCTGGGACAAATCACCGCCATGCTGCAACAGCTGCTAGCCAGCATCAGATTCCTGAGACTGCTCCTGCGGTGTCTACTGCTACCCTGGCTAGCCTTCCTGTCGCTGAAACCAGACTATGACTGTCTATGCCGGACAAATATGATGCAGGGCCCCAAGCTGTGCTTTATTACCAAGTGCTCCCTGTACATTGAACTCATGCCGTCTCAATTTGTCACGGAGAAATCCAAGGTGGCATTTATCATCAGTCTTCTCTCCAGGAAATCCCTGGCCTGGGCTACTCTTCTTTGGGACAGAGACGACCCGGGCACAGCTACTCATACAGTATTTCTGGCGGAATTCCGGTCCGTGTTCAAAAACCTGTTCGGTCCTCCTCTGCTGAGACTGCACTGCTGAATCTTTGTCATAGGAACTCTTCCACGGGAGAATATACTGTCCAGCTTCGGGCCCTGGCCTCGGAGCTCTCCTGGAACGATTCAGCCCTGTCTGCAAACTTTCGGAAAAGACTCTCTCCTCAAGTTAAGGACGCATTGGCTGCTTGTGACCTGCCATCTACTGTGAGTGGTCTCATCACCTTGGCCACTTGGATTGACGTGCAGTTTATGAAATGTACAGAGGAATTAGGTCACAAGCAACCCCAAGTCCGTCCAATACGTCTACTTCACTTGGCTCCTGCTTTCCAAAGGCCGCTCCAGCCTCCGGCCATACCACCTGCAGAGGAGACTATGCTGCTGGACAGAGCTCGGCTGTCTTCCCAGGAACCATCTAGGCGACTTCAGGAGAACCTGTGTCTCTACTGTGCAACCCTGTGCCAACTGTCGCAGTTTCTTCGGACCTGTCCACTCCATCCTCAGCATCCAGGCAATGCACGCACCTGGGGTTCTTGGGAGAAGCATCCCTGGCTGAGAACAAAGCTTTGCCACGTCTGAACATACCTGTCATACTCAGCTCTGGGAAGGACAGCTCTGGGATGATCAGTTTCCATCCTCTGCCTTCCTGGATTCCAGCTCAGCAGAAAACTTCTTGGATGTTGCCTTGGTCTCTCAGTACCATCTTCCTGTGGTCCATCTCGAGAAGTCACTGGTCATCTCATCAGTCAGTGGGCAGATTCTCCAAGATCCACACAGAAACCCAAGTAGGGGTCTTGCACAAGGAGAGACTTTCCTTTTATGTGTAAAGCCGGTGCACATCTTCAGTTCTTCTGGGTCTTCCGTAGCTCGACTAGCAAATGGTTGAAGTTCTCTGCTGGAGACCGGAGTGTCACGTTGTCTGGAACCATCTTGTGCCATCTCAGCCATTTCACTTTCGGAGTCCTCCAAGCCTCTGCTGGGTGTCCCTGCTCCATTTGCAGATGTTTTTTCAGTAAAGCTAACAGAGACTCTGCTGGCACACCAACCCTATAACTGTCCCATAAAATTGGTGCCGGGTTCATCTCCTCCACAGGGTCGAGTGTACCCCCTATTTCTTCCTGAAACCGCGGACATGTTGGCCTACTTAATGGAGAACCTGTAGAAGGGCTTTATACACAAGTCTTTGTCTCCTGCCGGAGCAGGATTCTTCTTTGTGTCTGAGAAGGATGGTTCTCTCCATCCGTGCATTGATTACTGAGGTCTCAATAAAGTCCCGGTGAAAAACCACTATCCACTTCCCCTGATCAAGGAACTGTTTGATCGTCTACGTGGTGACATTGAATCCCATCGGGCCCATGTACAGCAAGTTCTTAGGCGCCTAAGGGCCAATCACCTATATGCCAAGCTTGAGAAGTGCCAATTCAATCAGAAGGGCCCATTCCTTGGAAATATTATTACACACAAGGGACTACAGATGGATCCAGCCAAGGTGGCTGCGTCCAGTGGGACTACGAGCTATCCAGAGCCCAGCTCATGGGCTTTGCCAATTACGACCTGCAGTTTATCCCACATTGTTCCTCCTTGGTATCTCCCAGTGTGGCGCTGACCAAGAAGAATGCCAATCCTAGGCAGTGGCCTCCGTGGGTTGAGAAGGCTTTCACTAAGGTAAAATTTGCCTTTTCATCTGCACCCGTTCTCAACCAGCCTGACTCTGAGAAACCGTTCTTGCTCGAGGTTGACGCCTCATCCGTTGGTACTGGAGCCGTTCTCACACAGAAGGGTCCCAAGGGCCGAACTCTCACCTGTAGGTTCTTCTCCAATCTATCTATTACTAAGGACCTGATGGTCTGAAACACGTCAGATGTCGATGTGAATGGCATCCTAATTAGAGATGAGCGAGCAACGAGTATTTTGCCCGCTCGAGAAAATGTCATCTCGCGGCGTTTAGATTTTTGGTGGCCAGAAACAGAGCCAATCACAAGCCAGGAGACTCTGCAGTACACCCAGCATTTCTGTTTTGTCTATATAATAAGACTTTAATTTTGAAAATGTTGAACCCGGGGGCTAGTAGTAGAGGACGAGGGCGTGGCATCCAATTACTGCAGGGGTCAGAGGCTGTGGTCCTGGGCAGGGTGAGACACCACCTGCTGATGAGGGAGCATGGGAATGCCGCAGAGATACACTCCCTAGCTTCATGTCTCAACTTACTGGGACTCGTGGTAGAGCACTGTTAAGGCCACAACAGTGCGAACAGGTGATGTCGTGGATTGCAGACAATGCTTCTAGCCATTTGTCCACCAGTCAGTCTTCCACGCAGTCCACCCAAGTGAGCACTCCACCAGCTCCTCCACCTCAACCTCCTTCCCCCCAGTCTGCCCCCTCCCAGGAAAATTTGGCATTTGAGCCGGCATACTCTGAGGAACGGTTTTCTGGACCCTTCCCAGAGTCACAAACCACTTGTCAGGTTGCTGCTGAGCTCTTTCCCGATGCCCAGGTTTTCCACCGGTCGCAGTCTGTGGGTCATGATGACATTCTTGACGTAGTGGAAGAAGTGTGTAAAGAGGTGTCGGACGATGAGGAGACACGGTTGTCAGACAAGACAGTGGTGAAGTTGTTGTCAGGGCAGGAAGTCCGTGGGGGGAGCATACTGAGGGATCGGAGGATGATGAGGTGACAGACCCAAGCTGGATTGATAGGCCGGGTGAAGACAGTGCTTGTGAGACGGAGGGGAGTCCTATACCAGAACAGGTTGAAAGAAGCAGTGATGGGGCCAGACGGAGAGGTAGGGCCAAAGCTGGTGCATCAGCGCCAAATGTTTTACAAAGTGAAGCTCCCGTGGTGAGGGCTAGATTTTCTGAAGTATGGAGGTTCTTTAAAGAAACATCAGATGACCAACGGACCATCGTCCTAAATGATCACACAGCTCCCTACAACTACTGGGTTTCAAAGATGGACATCTGGCCCAAACTGTACGCCTTGGAGGTTCTTGCCTGCCCTGCTGCTAGCGTGTTGTCTGAGCGGGTTTTCAGTGCAGCTGGTGGCATCATCACCGATAACCATACATGCCTGTCGACTACCAGCGCTGAAAGGCTGACGCTTATCAAGATGAATCAAGCCTGGATTTCTCATGATTTCCATTCTCCACCAGGTGAAAGCAGCTCAACCTGAATAATTCTTATGTATGCACTCCTCCTCCTCATTTTCCTCCTTCTCCTCCTCTTTGTACACTAAAGTAGAGGCAACTGGCTATTTTTTGCCAGGGCCAACTGGCTCCAGCTATAGTACTCTATTTAATTTATCTGGAGGGCCACCTACCCGCTCCTTTATCTTGAAAACTTTTTTTGGACTACCACATACAGGCACTATCCAAATTTAATTGTCTCCACAGCAGCCTCCACACGTCGTCTCCACAGCAGCCTCCACACGTCGTCTCCACAGCAGGCTCCACTCATCGTCTCCACAGCAGCCTCCACACATCGTCTCCACAGCTGCCTCCACACGTCGTCTCCACTGCTGCCTCCACACGTAGCTTCTGGCTATTAAATTTGCTTTGGAAGAATGGCGTTATCTTATGGAGGGTGCTCATCATCCAGTCAGTATCTATACTGATCATAAAAACCTCCTGTACCACCCAGCGTCTGCCCAGCGTCTCAATCCAAGACAGGCTCATTTGTCTCTCTTCTTCTTCCGTTTCAACTTTCTGATACATTTCCATCCTGCGGAGAAGAACCTTTAGGCCGATGCTCTCTCTCGTGCCTCAGATGTTGTTGGGGAGGACCCTGCTCCTAGACATATTGTTTCTCCTGAACGACTGGTTCTTGCTGCTCCTGTGGACCTTTGGCAACTTCCTCCTGGCAAGATATTTGTCCGAGCTTCCCTTTGGAAAAGGTTATTGACACGGGGACATTGCTCTTGTGTGGCTGGACAGCCTGGGGTGTACTGCTCTGTTGCCTTCATTTCCCGACACTACTGGTGGCCTGATCTAGTCAAGGATGTACAGGATTTTGTGGTGTCCTGCACTTCCTATGCCAGAATCAAGCTATCTCGTCTTAAACCTGCTGGTCTTCTGTTGCCGTTACCGATACCCAGCTGCCCTTGGACTCTCGTGGCAATGGACTTTATCACCAATCTTCCATCTTCCTCGGGTAATACCGTCATCTGGGTGTTAACCGACCGGTTCTCCAAGATGTTGTTTACCGTTTCTGACAGTCGTTGTGCCATCATCTGCAAGTGAAGCTGAACTTCTCATCTGGTTACCGTCCCCAATCCAACGGACAAGTTGAGATGGTTAATCAGACCCTAGGCTGCTCTCTCTGTCATTTTGTCTCCATCCTACGGGACAACTGGTCTGCTTCCATGGGCAGTGTTCTCCTACAACTCCCTGGACTGCGAGACTGCCGGTTCTGACGCTTTCTTTGTTGTGTATGGGAGACATCCATGTCCACCCCTAACTATCTCTATGTCTGCTCATGTTCCTGCTATGGAACAATTGGTAGAAGACATTAAATCCATCTGGGAACAGACTCGTCAGTCTCTGCTTCGGGCGTTCACCCGCACCAAAACTCAGGCTGATAGGAAACGCAGGTCTCCTCCCATCTTCTCTCCAGGAGAAGTGTGCTCCCTCAAACTATTCAAAACAGCAAGTAGGAAGCTTGTTAAGTCTTTATGTATTTTATAGAAATTGAATCAAAATAAAAGTTTGATTTAGAATTCACTAATATACGTGTATATCATTATTACATTCATTTAGCCGAAAAATTTACCCATGTTAACTGAATTAAAGTAGAAGATGCATCTAAGAATATATTGTGCAGTTTTTTTATATATTTTAATATATTGTGCAGAGTAAGAGGACACCCCATATGTGGATGTAACCCACTGTCAGGCCACTGGCCAAGAGCAGAAGGTAAGGAGCCATTGAGATTTTTTTAGGGCAGAATAATTTTCAGGTGACATGACTAGAGATGGGCGAATTTGTTAAAATTCGGTTCGTCCCGATTTGCCAAATTTTGTGATTCAACCCGAATTGAATCATGACGAATCACGTTAAAAAAAACAGATATTTCCTGGCTGCAGAGAGCCTAAAGGGTGTTGTAGAACGTTTTGCCATGCTTAAACATGCTGTGTTTTAGAATGACACGCACATGACAGCCACCGCTCTTAGAATCGCTTCACTCTTTACTTCCATGTGCACTTACAGAGGCCAACTTCACCAAATAAGCGAAGCGGGAACGCAGCCTGACATGGTAACAACGTCTGTGCCAGCAACATGGAAAGCCACAGAGTGGTCCAATGACAGGGCATGGATGTGGCTGCAGCAGCATCAGCAGCAGCAACACGAGGCCACATGTGGCAGCAACATGGAAAGCCACAGAGTGGCACAATGATATAGTGTGGAGGTGGCATCAGCAGCAGCAACAGAAGGCCACAGAGTGCCACAATGAAAAGAGTGTGAAGGTGGCGGCAAAAGAAGCAGCAGCAGGAGCCCACAGGTGGCAGCAACATGGTGGCAGCAACAGGGAAATGCCACATAATGTGGAAGTGGCATCAGTATCAGCAGGAGCCCGCAGGGTAGCACAATGATATAGTGTGGAGGTGGCATCAGCAGCAGCAGGAGCCCACAAAACCCACAGCAGAGGAGGCCACATTGTGACACAACGATGAAGCTTGAAATGAATTTGAAATATTCAATGTAAATTTAAATTTGTAGATTCGAGATGCCACATCCATAATGCATTACAGTTTTCCTGAAAATATCAGGTCTTTGACAAAAAAGAACTGCAAAGCTGGCACCAGCAGCAGCATGAGGTCAGAGGTGTGGAGGTGGCGGCAACATGGTAGGCCACAGAGTGACACAATGATATAGTGTGGAGGTGGCATCTGTAGCAACAGGAGCCCGCACAGTGGCACAATAATACAGTGTGAAGGTGGCATCAGTAGCAGCAGGAGCCCGCAGGGTGGTACAATTATATAGTGTGCAAGTGGTGTCAGTAGCAGCAGGAGCCCGCAGGGTGACACAGTTATAAAGTGTGGAGGTGGCGTCAGCAGCTGCAGGAGCCCGCAGGGTGGCACAATGATATAGTGTGAAGGTGGGATCAGCAGCAGCAGGAGGCTGCAGGTTGGCAAAATTATATAGTGTGGAGGTGGCATCAGCAGGAGCCCGCAGGGTGGCACAATGATATTGTGTGGAGGTGGCATCAGTAGCAGCAGCAGGAGCCCACAGAGTGGCACAATGATATAGTGTGGAGGTAGCATCAACAGGAGCCTACTAGGTGGCACAATGATATAGTGTGGAGGTGGCGGGCAATTCCAGTCCTTGGTAAAGATAGTAGGAGGCAGATGGAGCAACTGGCAGTAGATGTGTGGCATCAGGCGGGTGGCAGCATCAGAATAGTGGCTGAGGCAGGTAGTTAGAACCCAGACTCATTTCTCAATATTTGGGTGAGGCGTCATGGCTGATCTAATCTGATGCATTAGGCATTGGTGAGTTGAAATTCTGGCCGTTCCAAGCCTGATTCATCTTGATAAAGGTCAGTCTATCCACATTACAGGTGGACAAGCGGATTCTCCTTGGGGTAACGATGGCCCCCGTCGCACTGAACACCCGCTCTGATGTCACATTACTGGCCGGGCAGGACAGATTCTCTACTGCAAACTCCGCAAGTTGCGGCCACACATCAAGTTTGGCTGCCCAAACTTGTGAAGGATATTGCTCATTAAGGAATCAAGACTTAAGCTTCTGCTGATGGAACTGCTACTGCTCCTACCCCCCCCCAGCTCCCCACAGCAGCCGTGGCAGTAGTACGTGAGCAATGACTGCCAGGAACCCCCCAGGCAGATGTGACAGAGGATGGACAATGGCGCACATAGGCAGCGGCCAACTGTGTGCTCAGTATTTCTCTATAATATGTCAGTTGTTCCTCCCTCTGAGCAGCAGAAAAAAAGTCACCCATTTTTGACCGGTAGCAAGGGTCCAAGAGGGTGGAGAGCCAAAAGTTATCCATATGGTGGATGTTGACTATACGGCTGTCACTAGTTAGGCAAAGCAGCATGCAGCGGGCCATCTGCACAAGTGACTCTGAGGGCCTCCCGGCCTCCATCTCCACAGTACACTGCCACGGTTCTTCTGGGTCATCTGCCTCGTCTTCTACCTCCTCCGGATGCTCCTGCTCCTCCTCTCCTGTCAGCTGAGTAAAAAAACCACAAATTGCACAAATTGAGTCTGTTTGTGCTCCAATGTAATCCTCATCCTCCTCCTCCAGTTCAGCCCCCATCGGACCTACATGTGGCCATGAGCTTCTCCAGTGCCTTGACCAGACAGATTTTTCAGCATGACGTTATTAATCCCGCAGTCCTGGTGACTGACAAATAACATGGCATCTTCAAAGGGCCTGAGCAAACGGCAGGTGTCACACATGAGCTACCAGTGGCTGACATCAAAGTTAGACAGGGGAGTACTCCGGTCCTCTTGCATCATCAAAAAATCATTAATGGCTTTTCTCTGTTCATACAGGCGGTCTAACATATGAAGGCTGGAATTCCAATGGGTGGAAAAATTGCATATCAGACTATGTTGGGGTAGGCCGTTCTGGCGCTGCAACTCGAGGAGGGTGTGCTTGGCTTTGTAAGAATGGCTGAAGTGCGTGCACAGTGTCCTGGCCATTTTTGGAATGTCTTGCAGATGGGTGGAAGACATCAGGAACTTGTTGACAACCAGATTGAACATGTGGGCCATGCAGGGCGCATGGACCATCCCTCCTCGGTGCAGCGCGGACAGTATGTTCCTCCCATTGTCTGTCACCATGGTCCCGATTTTTAGTTGTTGTGGAGAAACCCACACATTGATTTATTGTTGATGACGCAGAGCAGTTCCTCCCCTGTGTGACTTCGTTCACCCAGGCAAACCAGGTGTAGAACTGCGTGACACCCCTGCGCATGTGGTATGATGGAGCAGCACTTGTGGATGCTGAGGTGGTGGTGTAGAAAGAGGAGGAGGAGGTGGACACTGGCGCAGGAGCAGCAGTTGGACAACGTGGAGGAGAAAGCGCCGTCTCTTTTGAAAGTTGTTGGTGTGGCTGGGCGGGAAGATCATTCACCCAGTGGGCTGTAAAGGACATGTACTGGCCCTGACCGTAGTTACAGCTCCCTACACGTCTGCACTGCCGTGCACCTTGGAAGAATATTGGAAGAATATAACTGATAAGCTCAAGGACTGGCCCACTTTCTGTTGCATATATTGGTGAAGGGCTGGCACAGCCTTTTTGGAAAAAAAATTGTGGCTTGGAACTCTTCACCTCTGTTCAGCACAAGCCATTAGTTCTCTGAAGGGTGCAGAGTCCACGACTTGGAAAGGGAGAGACTGCAGTACCAAAAACTTCTACAAGAGCATTGGCCAGAAGTCTCTTTGTAATCGCTTCACTCAATGACTGCTGGCGGCATGCGTAGCGAGGAGCAGGAGCATCTGGACTGGAAGATGATGTCAAGGACAAACAGCTCCCTTCGGCAGAGGTGCTGGAGGCTTGACTTGCTGAAACACCAAGTGTGCCACAAGGTGCTGCTGCTGTTGCTGCACCTGCAGGATGGACCACATCTGACAATCGTTTCTCCCAAGCCATTGGATGGTGACATTGCATGTGTTCGTGCAGAACCGTGGTGGCTACGTTAGCTCCCTGGCCACACTTCACTTTCTGCCCACAGATACGACATATACCCACGCTCACCTCCTCTGGTGCCTTTACAAATAACTGCCACACATTGCCTAGGTGGCAATTTTACCGCCAACACTCTGCACTGAGCGACTACGACCACTACTGCAGCCGCACTGAGCCCCTGTGCCACTGCTTACTTGGACCTGCGAGTCCGGATTTGTACCCCGCGGATGTTTGGCTCCCGTCCTCACACTGCTGTCACCCTGCTGACTCAGGGCCACAGTCGTGACTTGCTGCCTGCTCTCTGCGCCTGACGATGATGAATCCCCTGCTACAACCAGCTCCCAAGTGCGATCAGCTTCATGATCGTCAATTTGCGTTTCCTGGTCACTGCTCCTCACCGGTGTCATTATGCACAGCCTGCCTACTGAGGGAAGCAGCAGAAGTCTGCCCCACCTCTTCACTGCCAAGCAGCTGCTGACTGTCCTCAAACACTT
Source organism: Engystomops pustulosus (assembly GCF_040894005.1). Classification (NCBI taxonomy): domain Eukaryota; kingdom Metazoa; phylum Chordata; class Amphibia; order Anura; family Leptodactylidae; genus Engystomops; species Engystomops pustulosus. The sequence continues at coordinate 45,088,450 of NC_092420.1, forward strand.
TGTCCTCGCTGAATAGTGCCTCTGAGCCCAGACCACCTAGTAGCTCTCTGGCTGCGGGAAAGTAAAAGGACAGAGGCTGGTTGAGGACAGGTGAGGGCCGCTGACCTGCTCCTGGGCCATGCCAACTAATTGTTGTATCTGAGAAACCCACAGACTCTTGGCTGGGGTTGTCAGATGTTATATTTAAGGAATTGGATGACCTAGTCAACCATTCAACAACCTTTGGGTTGTTAATCAACACACTGCAGCTATCTGCCAGAAGTTCTGGCCTCAAAGAGTCACCCATGCTGCGACGTCCCCTTACTGTGCTGCCACTTCTGCTTGCTCCACCTGCCACCTTTCTGTCTGACTTAATGGTTTATAAACTATGTGGATTTGACACATAAATCTGGCTGTAAACTTTGGCCCAGGGATCCATCCACCAATCGCTACTGCAGATGCATGAAAGTCAAACAGATTTCTTCCTATTCGATTTTGTCACTAAATAGAACCGCTATTTGGGGTATACAGATCCCCCTTAAAGAACAACCACGGATTGCAGCAAGAATCGTTACTACTAGAGATGAGCGAACATACTCATATGAATATTTCGCCACTTACTTATCGATAGCAGTGGTTGGCTGGCCTGATCAGGTGACCATGGAATATACTAGCCACTGCCTGCGGTGCTCAGATCATTCTCTGCCTGGATAGGGATAGAGCTGCTGCTGGTCAGGGATAGCGTTAGGGTGTTCTATTAGATTATTGTTAGAGATTTAATGCCAAAAATAGAACTTTTGCCAAAAACGCCAAAGTTATGGAATAAGGTCAACAATTGTGGAATATATTGATACCTATTACAGCAAAGACAGAGATTCCACTACACATTAGTCATATATAGGTTAAAAAGAATCAATTTTATTGTAAATACATCATAAAATATATCCCATATTACATGCGCACAGGTTAGAATCCGGCTACTGGGAACCGGAAGTGCCACGCAAGTCCGAGATCTCACGAGCACGGAGCGTCTCCATGGTTGCGAGATGCCGGCCAGATGTCGGCCGTTCCAGTCTGTTTGCCGTATTGGGGACTCAAGAACTGTTTCCTGGGGTGCTTGTACAGAAACCTAGAAGTTGTGCATGGACATGTGTGTCATCATATATCGGCATTTCCATTAACATAAAACAAAACCTAAAGTGGAGCCCACCTGTTCATGCCACTGATGGTGGTACACATAAAGTGACATGTGCATGAGAATCACAATGAAGTGTTACAAATTAAAGTGACATGTGCATGGTGATCAGAAAAAGATATGAGCTATAGTGTAGCATCCATGTATCTGGAGACGCCTCCATTAGATATACAGAGTATGTTGAACTGGGTGATAAGTGCGACCCAAGCAACCGTGTGAGGCATATGTTCTATGTATACAACAATAAGAGGTCACTTATAGCCGACCTGTGGGAAATAAAGTGCCAATGTGCAAAATGTATGTAGTGCAGGCGCAAAAAACAGAGTGCGTGGCGCTACAAAAATTTTTTTTGGAAAGAATCTATTAAAAGATGTTGTTAATGCATAACCATGCATATAGGGACCTAAGATACAGGGACTAAAGGCAAAAGGAAACATCCATTAGGAAAAAGACACCTCCTATGACAGTGGTCCCCAAACTATGGCCCGCGGGCCGCATGTGGCCCGCGGGCCATAGTTTGGGGACCACTGTCATAGGAGGTGTCTTTTTTAACCGTTTTTAACCGGCCCCCGCCGCATCCAGCGCTTGGAGCGCCAGCGGCTCCTGCTGAGGCCCCTGGCAGGTCATGGCAGTCGGGCAGGAGCCTCCGTCCGTCTGTACAGGAAGCTCCTGCCCGTCACTGCATAGTGCTCGACGCGGCCGATGTGGCCGCTCGAGCACTATTATTACAGGTGGAGCGATGTGGCCGGAAGACAACCCCGGCGCACATCGCTCCTTGAACCTGGGTGCGCGGCCGCGTGATGACGTCATCGCGCGGCCGCGAACCCCTTCCCGGGCCGACAGCAGCCCGAAGATAGAAGACTTGTGAGCCGCTGCCAGAGGTGAGTATAGGATTTTTTTTTTTAAACCAGCAGCAAATATATTTTGACAGTCGGGGGGCTCTGATATGAAAAAAAATATTTAATTATGGGGGCATTAAATAAAATGATTAATGGTGGAGGAGCAGTATAGGGAATCATTAATGGTGGGGGGGCAGTATAGGGAATAATTAATGATGGAGGGGCAGTATAGGGAATAATTAATGATGGAGGGGCAGTATAGGGAATCATTAATGGGGGGGGCAGTATAGGGAATGATTAATGATGGAGGGGCAGTATAGGGAATAATTAATGATGGAGGGGCAATATAGGGAATAATTAATAATGGAGGGGAAGTATAGGGAATAATTAAAGATGGAGGAGCAGTATAGGGAATAATTAATGATGGAGGAGCAGTATAGGGAATAATTAATGATAGAGGAGCAGTATGAGAAATAAATAATGATGGAGGAGCAGTATAGGGAATAATTAATGACGGAGGAGCAGTATAGGGAATAATTAATGACGGAGGAGCAGTATAGGGAATAATTAATGACGGAGGAGCAGTATAGGGAATAATTAATGACGGAGGAGCAGTATAGGGAATAATTAATGACGGAGGAGCAGTATAGGGAATAATTAATGACGGAGGAGCAGTATAGGGAATAATTAATGACGGAGGAGCAGTATAGGGAATAATTAATGATGGAGGAGCAGTATAGGGAATAATTAATGATGGAGGGGCAGTATAGGGAATAATTAATGATGGAGCTGGCAGTATAGGGAATAATTAATGATGGAGGAGCAGTATAGGGAATAATTAATGATAGAGGGGCAGTATAGGGAATAATTAATGATGGAGGAGCAGTATGAGAAATAAATAATGATGGAGGGGCAGTATAGGGAATAATTAATGATGGAGGAGCAGTATAGGGAATAATTAATGATGGAGGAGCAGTATAGGGAATAATTAATGATGGAGGAGCAGTATAGGGAATAATTAATGATGGAGGAGCAGTATAGGGAATCATTAATGATGGAGGAGCAGTATAGGGAATAATTAATGATGGAGGAGCAGTATAGGGAATAATTAATGATGGAGGAGCAGTATAGGGAATAATTAATGATAGAGGGGCAGTATAGGGAATAATTAATGATGGAGGAGCAGTATAGGGAATCATTAATGGTGGGGGGGGCAGTATAGGGAATAATTAATGATGGAGGAGCAGTATAGGGAATAATTAATGATGGAGGAGCAGTATAGGGAATAATTAATGATGGAGGAGCAGTATAGGGAATAATTAATGATGGAGGAGCAGTATAGGGAATAATTAATGATTGAGGGGCAGTATAGGGAATAATTAATGATGGAGGAGCAGTATGAGAAATAAATAATGATGGAGGGGCAGTATAGGGAATAATTAATGATGGAGGAGCAATATAGGGAATAAATAATGATGGAGGAGCAGTATAGGGAATAATTAATGATGGAGGGGCAGTATAGGGAATAATTAATGATGGAGGAGCAGTATGAGAAATAAATAATGATGGAGGAGCAGTATAGGGAATAATTAATGACGGAGGAGCAGTATAGGGAATAATTAATGATGGAGGAGCAGTATAGGGAATAATTAATGATGGAGGAGCAGTATAGGGAATAATTAATGATGGAGGAGCAGTATAGGGAATAATGAATGATGGAGGAGCAGTATAGGGAATAATTAATGATGGAGGGGCAGTATAGGGAATAATTAATGATGGAGGAGCAGTATAGGGAATCATTAATGGTGGGGGGCAGTATAGGGAATAATTAATGATGGAGGAGCAGTATAGGGAATAATTAATGATGGAGGGGCAGTATAGGGAATAATTAATGATGGAGGAGCAGTATAGGGAATCATTAATGGTGGGGGGGCAGTATAGGGAATAATTAATGATGGAGGAGCAGTATAGGGAATAATTAATGATGGAGGAGCAGTATAGGGAATAATTAATGATGGAGGAGCAGTATAGGGAATAATGAATGATGGAGGAGCAGTATAGGGAATAATTAATGATGGAGGGGCAGTATAGGGAATAATTAATGATGGAGGAGCAGTATAGGGAATCATTAATGGTGGGGGGCAGTATAGGGAATAATTAATGATGGAGGAGCAGTATAGGGAATAATTAATGATGGAGGGGCAGTATAGGGAATAATTAATGATGGAGGAGCAGTATAGGGAATCATTAATGGTGGGGGGCAGTATAGGGAATAATTAATGATGGAGGAGCAGTATAGGGAATAATTAATGATGGAGGAGCAGTATAGGGAATAATTAATGATGGAGGAGCAGTATAGGGAATAATGAATGATGGAGGAGCAGTATAGGGAATAATTAATGATGGAGGGGCAGTATAGGGAATAATTAATGATGGAGGAGCAGTATAGGGAATCATTAATGGTGGGGGGCAGTATAGGGAATAATTAATGATGGAGGAGCAGTATAGGGAATCATTAATGGTGGGGGGGCAGTATAGGGAATAATTAATGATGGAGGAGCAGTATAGGGAATAATTAATGATGGAGGAGCAGTATAGGGAATAATTAATGATGGAGGAGCAGTATAGGGAATAATGAATGATGGAGGAGCAGTATAGGGAATAATTAATGATGGAGGGGCAGTATAGGGAATAATTAATGATGGAGGAGCAGTATAGGGAATCATTAATGGTGGGGGGCAGTATAGGGAATAATTAATGATGGAGGAGCAGTATAGGGAATAATTAATGATGGAGGAGCAGTATAGGGAATAATTAATGATGGAGGAGCAGTATAGGGAATAATTAATGATAGAGGGGCAGTATAGGGAATAATTAATGATGGAGGAGCAGTATAGGGAATCATTAATGGTGGGGGGGGGCAGTATAGGGAATAATTAATGATGGAGGAGCAGTATAGGGAATAATTAATGATGGAGGAGCAGTATAGGGAATAATTAATGATGGAGGAGCAGTATAGGGAATAATTAATGATGGAGGAGCAGTATAGGGAATAATTAATGATGGAGGGGCAGTATAGGGAATAATTAATGATGGAGGAGCAGTATGAGAAATAAATAATGATGGAGGGGCAGTATAGGGAATAATTAATGATGGAGGAGCAATATAGGGAATAATTAATGATGGAGGAGCAGTATAGGGAATAATTAATGATGGAGGGGCAGTATAGGGAATAATTAATGATGGAGGAGCAGTATGAGAAATAAATAATGATGGAGGAGCAGTATAGGGAATAATTAATGATGGAGGAGCAGTATAGGGAATAATTAATGATGGAGGAGCAGTATAGGGAATAATGAATGATGGAGGAGCAGTATAGGGAATAATTAATGATGGAGGGGCAGTATAGGGAATAATTAATGATGGAGGAGCAGTATAGGGAATCATTAATGGTGGGGGGCAGTATAGGGAATAATTAATGATGGAGGAGCAGTATAGGGAATAATTAATGATGGAGGGGCAGTATAGGGAATAATTAATGATGGAGGAGCAGTATAGGGAATCATTAATGGTGGGGGGGCAGTATAGGGAATAATTAATGATGGAGGAGCAGTATAGGGAATAATTAATGATGGAGGAGCAGTATAGGGAATAATTAATGATGGAGGAGCAGTATAGGGAATAATGAATGATGGAGGAGCAGTATAGGGAATAATTAATGATGGAGGGGCAGTATAGGGAATAATTAATGATGGAGGAGCAGTATAGGGAATCATTAATGGTGGGGGGCAGTATAGGGAATAATTAATGATGGAGGAGCAGTATAGGGAATAATTAATGATGGAGGGGCAGTATAGGGAATAATTAATGATGGAGGAGCAGTATAGGGAATCATTAATGGTGGGGGGGGCAGTATAGGGAATAATTAATGATGGAGGAGCAGTATAGGGAATAATTAATGATGGAGGAGCAGTATAGGGAATAATTAATGATGGAGGAGCAGTATAGGGAATAATGAATGATGGAGGAGCAGTATAGGGAATAATTAATGATGGAGGGGCAGTATAGGGAATAATTAATGATGGAGGAGCAGTATAGGGAATCATTAATGGTGGGGGGCAGTATAGGGAATAATTAATGATGGAGGAGCAGTATAGGGAATAATTAATGATGGAGGGGCAGTATAGGGAATAATTAATGATGGAGGAGCAGTATAGGGAATCATTAATGGTGGGGGGGCAGTATAGGGAATAATTAATGATGGAGGAGCAGTATAGGGAATAATTAATGATGGAGGAGCAGTATAGGGAATAATTAATGATGGAGGGGCAGTATGAGAAATAAATAATGATGGAGGGGCAGTATAGGGAATAATTAATGATGGAGGAGCAGTATAGGGAATAATTAATGATGGAGGAGCAGTATAGGGAATAATTAATGATGGAGGAGCAGTATGAGAAATAAATAATGATGGAGGAGCAGTATAGGGAATAATGATGGCGGTGCAGTACAGAAAATAATTAATGATAGATGGGCAGCATATGAAATAATAAGTGGTGGGGGGAAGCATAGGAAATAATCAATGATGAAGGAGCAGTATAGGATATGTGCAGTGTACAGTGTTTTTTTTTAACTTTAGTCCGGCCCTTCAACGGTCTGAGAGGTTTGCGGAACAGGTCAGTCTGAATCAAACCCTGGTCATCCTTTTTGAGAAGGATGTCCAGGAACTCAATCTGGTTTGGATCAGATTTCCATGTCAACTTGATGTTGACGTCGTTGTCATTAAGGGACGTCAAGAAAGTATCAAGTTCGAGTTTCGAACCATGCCAGATCAGAAAAATGTCATCGATGAACCGTGCCCAGAAAAGGACACGGCTCACCGACGGCAGACGATCTGTCATGATGAGATCCCTCTCCCACAGCCCCAGGAACAGATTTGCATAAGAGGGAGCGCAGGCTGCCCCCATAGCTGTTCCCTGGAGCTGCAGGAAGAAGGACCCCTTGAAGGTAAATAAGTTGTGAGATAACACAAACTCCAACAGAACACAAATGAAGTGTGCCAGTTCACTATTCACATTTGACATACCTAGAAAGGAATGTACAGCCTTTAAGCCATCTGCGTGTCGGATGCTGGTGTACAACGATTCAACATCGCAGGTGGCCAGTAACATATCATTGGCTATGTGAATGCCTTCCAATTTCAGTAATAGATCTGCTGAGTCGCGAAGGTATGATGGTAACACCTCAATCATTGGTCTTAAGAAGGAATCAATGTATTTGCATATATTGTCTGTCAAATTCCCCCGCCCTGATATTATGGGGACAAAGAGGATCTGCTCCTTAAACTCAGACTTCCGGAGGCAATCTAAAGATTTGACGAACCGGATCCTTGAGAGAGGATATTCAAGGAGTGTTATTTGAAACTATCCCTCGTCACTTTCTACAGCATCACTCCTGTGACCCCAGTCTGTTACGCTTTCAGGGAATTGATCACGTGGAAACGACCCTCCGAGGGGGATCCCTGATGAAGAAATTACAACAGATTGAAACTAAATGGATCTGGCGTTTAAAAACCATGCAACCATTTGGTCTCAATGAGTTTCTGTCGTTTGTGGCATTCCTGTGATCCTCGTAAGTACCCCTGATGTTGGGTTTCGAGGGGCTGTTTGTCCCCTTGAACCGGTTTTAACTTTACTGGTTATGTGTTTTTAAACGTTTATATTAATTTGTGTTTCTCTTTGCAGATTTTCCTCTACGAGCAAACATTTGATGTCATAGGAGGTGTCTTTTCACTAATGGATGTTTCCTTTTGCCTTTAGTCCCTGTATCTTAGGTCCCTATATGCATGGTTATGCATTAACAACATCTTTTAATAGATTCTTTCCAAAAAAAATTTTTGTAGCGCCATACACTCTGTTTTGCGCCTGCACTACATACGTTTTACACATTGGCACTTTATTTCCCACAGGTCGGCTATAAGTGACCTCTTATTGTTGTATACATAGAACATATGCCTCACACGGTTGCTTGGGTCGTACTTATCACCCAGTTCAACATACTCTGTATATCTAATGGAGGCGTCTCCAGATACATGGATGCTACACTATAGCTCATATCTTTTTCTGATCACCATGCACATGTCACTTTAATTTGTAACACTTCATTGTGATTCTCATGCACATGTCACTTTATGTGTACCACCATCAGTGGCATGAACAGGTGGGCTCCACTTTAGGTTTTGTTTTATGTTAATGGAAATGCCGATATATGATGACACACATGTCCATGCACAACTTCTAGGTTTCTGTACATACACCCCAGGAAACAGTTCTTGAGTACCCAATACATTACTCACATTGCACATTTGCAACCATGGAGACGCTCCGTGCTCGCGACATCTCGGACCTGTGCGGCACTTCTGGTTCCCAGTAGCCGGACTCTAACCTGTGCGCATGCGCCACAAACCAGCTGCCCGTTTTTAATTATAAGACACCGTGAACGTCATATGGCAGGTACTTTCTCATTGGTCAAAATAGTCTTTTTATACTGCTACCGGGTTAGCCTTACATCACCCCCAGATGAAGGCTTGACGGCTGAAACGTACGTCGTGGTCGGCGTGTGGTTCTTTCCATAGGTAAGGACACGTATACCAACCAACAATTTGTATTATATCCCAGGTACATGTGGGTATTGATTTCAGCACCCACAAAAAATTGAAACTTGTACATTTGTCTGGACCCTTCTATGTATATACAGTATTTTATGAAAGTCTGTTCACTTGATAGTCATATGGCAATTATTTGTATCTTAACCCACGCCGTTTCTAGCCAGGGATACTGTCCCCTAGCAGATGTGAGGGAATAGAATCCATTTTCTATTGTGTTCACATACCATGTGTTTTACTATACTCAAGTACCATCCCCCCGTGTACACAGATCATTTTACACTCGTACATCCTCTTGATGGCTATTGGTATGTGGACATGCTCAGTAGGTTCCTTTGTCCCAAGACTGACACATGTGCCATGCCTGGCCCATGTGTTAAATCTCATAGTTCAACGTTTCCTCAAGACATACCCCAATCTGTCTGATTTGCTCACGAAGGTGTGTCGCATCTGTGCACATTTCAGGAAGTCCAGCACAGATGCTGGCACTCTCAGGGCAGCGCAGCGCTGCCTCCAACTGCCCGCTCACCGACTGTTGTGCGACGTGCCCACGAGGTGGAATTCAACATTAACCATGTTATCCAGAGTTTACCAGCAGCGCAGAGCAATTGTAGACTGTGTGAGAAAGTGAGAGGTGTTGTGTGGGAAAACCGCTATCTGTCCTACAGGCAGATGAAATGCTGGTGGTAAAAGCCCTGGGTTTGTCTGCAGTAACCCAAGGGTTAATGCAGACATGATAAGCAGGAATAGTCTGTTTTGTCTGTGTTGGCCTAGCTAACACAGACACATTGGTAATGTCCGTACTGGGCCTGCTTATTATGGAGTAGGGGTAGGCTGGTAGTGGGACTCCTACTCCACCCGGGCTTCGGTCCTGGGCTTTTGTATAGCCCACAGGTGCAGGTCACAGGCCTCGTTAGGGCCTGATTTAGTCTGCAGGCCAGAAGCAGTAGGAGAGGCCCTACCTGGAGAGCTGAAAGTGAGATTGCATTCTCACAGCAAAGGTAACTGAGGGTCTCCTGTCTTGCTGCTGGCCAAGAGCGTGTGCCAGGCAGCCTGGTACCCGGATGGCTAGGGACCGTCAAATGTATTAGACAGCGCCTAGCCGGGCAGGAATTACTTTTATAATGTTTTTGCATGTGCCTAAGCCAAGGCTGAATTTGTGTTCTGTTTTGCAAGTGTGAATAAACACTTAAGTTGGACTTTTAACCTGCGTGTGTCACTGCTTCTTGCACTGCTAACTGTCAACTACCAGAGCAATTCCCCACAACTGCCAGATGTCAACTTCCACCAGAACTGGTAGTCAGGTCAGTCAGCTTCCTCAAGTCTACAATGAGGAGTGGACGTGGATGTCTGATATCTGTCAGGTGCTGAGTAACTTTGAGGAGTCAACACAGATGGTCAGTGGCGATGCCGCCATCATCAGCCTCACCATCCCGCTGCTTGGCCTGTTGAAAAACTCTCTGGTCAGCATGAAGTCGGAAGCTTTGTGCTTGTCACAAGAGACGGGGGAAGAAGATTCCCTTGTTGATAGCCAAAGCACCCTTAGGTCTGTTTCTCAGCGCATATCGGAGGAGGTGGAGGAGGATGAGGAGGAAGAGGAGGAGAATGTTGGCGAGACAGAAGAGGGGAGCATTGTTCAGTCCTTCACTGTTCAGCGTGTATGGGCAGAAGAAGAGGAGTTGGAGGAGGAGGAAATGGAGAGTCAGGCCAGTGAGGGGAGTGAATTCTTGCGCGTTGGTACTCTGGCGCATATGGCAGATTTCATGCTAGGCTGCCTATCCCGTGACCCTCGCGTTCAAAGAATTTATTCCAGCACCGATTACTGGGTATTCACTCTCCTGGACCCATGGTACAAGCAAAATCTTTCCACTCTCATCCCTAGAGAGGAAAGGAGTGTGAGAATGCATGAATACCAGCATGCCCTGGTGCACAAGCTGAAACAGTATTTCCCTTCTAACATCGCTAGCGGCAGAGGGCGTACTTCTGCGGGACAAGTAGCGAGGGAGAGTAGGCGAGCAGGCAGCTTGTCCAGCACTGGCAGGGGTACGCGTTACAAGGCCTTTGCCAGTTTTATGTCACCCCAGCAAGACACTGTCACCTGTCCCCAGTCTCGGCAGAGTACTGCTGATCTTTACAGAAAGATGGTGAGGGAGTACGTAGCTGACCATGCCATCGTCCTAAATGATCACACAGCTCCCTACAACTACTGGGTTTCAAAGCTGGACATGTGGCACGAACTGGCGCTGTACGCCTTGGAGGTTCTTGCCTGCCCTGCCGCTAGCGTGTTGTCCGAGCGGGTTTTCAGTGCAGCTGGTGGCATCATCACCGATAAGCCTGGATTTCTCAGGATTTCCATTCTCCACCAGGTGAAAGAAGCTCAACCTGAATAATGTATGCACTCCTCCTCCTCATTGTCCTCCTTCTCCTCCTCTTTGTACACTAAAGCAGAAGAAACTGGCTATTTTTTGCCAGGGCCAACTGGCTCTAGCTATAGTACTCTATGTATTTAATTTTTGTGGAGGGCCACCTACCCGGTCCTCTGTTTTAAGCAATTTTTGGGAGTGCCACATACAGGCACTCAATCTATTGATTTTTCTGGAGGACCACCTACCTGCTCCTCTGGTTTGAAAACTTTTTTGGACTGCCACATACAGGCACTATCCAAATTAAATTTTCTCCATAGCAGCCTCCGCACGTTGTCTTTTTAGCTGCCTCCACACGTTGTCTCCATTGCTACCTTCACACGTCATCGCCATAGCTGCCTCCAAAAGTCGTCCATATAGCTGCCTCCATACATCGTCCCCTTAGCAAACAAGCTGTGTCAGGCAGAATTTTGGGTTGTTTTCATGGCTTCCACATCAAACTTGTTAACTTTGTCGCCTCCCTGCTGTAATATCCACAAAATATACTGGCAAGCTTTTATCATTTACCGATATTTTTTCAGCGCTTCTTGCGCATCTGTTTACATTCCCCTCACCCGCCATAACCCAAACATATAAGAACACTACTACACTTGATCTTATACAAAAGGTTCTTAGAAGTGCTGTTTGGGGAGTAGCCGAGAGACAGGGGCTTGGATTGGCGAAAGCTCGTCTGGCAGCGGATCGCCAGCTCTATCCTAAGATCCAACTAACACAGTTTTAACTGCAGCACCTTTAATTTACTAGTTCACTGCCTCCATACATGGTCCCCTTATCAAACGAGCTGTGTCAGACAGAATTTTGGGTTGTTTTCATTGCTTCCACATCAAACTTGTTAACTTTGTCGCCACCCTGCTGTGTAATCCACAAAATATACTGGCAAACTTTTATCATTTACCGATATTATTTCAGCGATTCTTGCGCATCTGTTTACATTCCCCTCACCCGCCATAACCCAAACTTATAAGAACACTACTACACTTGATCTTATACAAAAGGTTCTTAGAAGTACTGTTTGGGGAGTAGCCGAGAGACAGGGGCTTGGATTGGCGAAAGCTCGCCTGGCAGCGGAGCGCCAGCTCCATCCCAAGATCCAACTAACATAGTTTTAACTGCAGCACCTTTAATCTACTACTACTTCACTGCCTCCATACATCGTCCCCTTATCAAACGAGCTGTGTCAGGCAGAATTTTCAGGTGTTTCACCAGATACATAGTGGAACTCGACCCATCTGTCGCCGCCATGCTGGAGACCTGAAGTTGCAATCATAGCAGCGCAATATGGATGCCCATACTGTTGCTCTTAATCATGGAACCATTTCCGAAAAAACAATTAAAAACAGAACCACTATGCTATTCCATTATTCCTAGGTGAAATATTCAAACGACCTCGCCTGCTTTGAAAATTATAATTTTTTCAAAGTAAACGCTTCTGGCCTCCAGGCTCATTTTGGGTGGGGAGGAGCCGAGAGACAGGGGCTTGGACAGGCGAAAGCTCGCCTGGCAGTGGACCGCCAGCTCCATCCCAAGATTAGGCAGCCTCAGAGGCATCCATGCATGCTGCCCCTGCTGTTTCCTGTCCATTTTGCCTCCACGATCCTCCACAGCGTCCACCAATGTCTCCATACGCAACTTTCAACTCTCTATACCCCAGACACTGGAGCACGAGAAGATAAGCAGCACATCATTCCCTTATCAAACGAGCTGTGTCAGGCAGAATTTTCAGGTGTTTCACCAGATACATAGTGGAACTCGGACCATCTGTCGCCGCCATGCTGGAGACCTGAAGTTGCAATCATAGCAGCGCAATATGAATGCCCCATACTGTCGCTCTTAATCATGTAAGTTGTCTCCATGGCTGCCTCCACATGTTGTCCCCTTATCAAAAGAGCTGTGTCAGGCTCATTTTTCGGGTGTTTCACCAAATACGTTATGGAACTTGGTCACTATGTCGCCACCATGCTGTGTTATCGACTAAATATACCGTCAACCTTTTGTTCACATAGGAAATCATTTCAGCGCTTCTTGTTTACCTCCTTTGGCCAAGCCTGAGTCCATTTAGGGTATGTCGCCATGACACTCTCTAGCCTGCCACTGCTGCCGCTGCCTCTGCATGCCGTCCCCTATAGTGTCAGGGTCAATTATTGCATGTCTTAGATGCTATCTAGCCTCATTCGGTCACTCTGTCATGGCCATGCTGTTGCCCATAATTTTGGCATAATGGTACGATTAAACAGCCTCAGAGGCATCCATGCATGCTGCCCCTGCTGTTTCCTGTCCATTTCCGTGGTGTTTCCATCCTTTTCTGAGGTTCCCAGGTGTTTGGCCAAGCTTCCCTGTGCAGAGCCTTGGTCCCCTTGATAAATGCTCGAGTCTCCCATTGACTTCAATGGGGCTCGTTATTCGAGACGAGCACTCGAGCATCGGGAAAAGTTCGTCTCGAATAATGAGTACCCTCGGGTACTCATTATTCGAGACGAACTTTTCCCGCTCGCTAAAATGCTCGCATTTTAGTGCTCGCTCATCTCTAGTTATGAATAGAGATGAGCGAACATACTCGTCCGAGCTTGATGCTCGTTCGAGCATGAGCGTACTCGAAACTGCTCGTTGCTCGGACGAATACTTCGCCCGCTCGAGAAAATGGCAGCTCCCGCCGTTTTGCTTTTTGGCGGCCAGAAACAGAGCCAATCACAAGCTAGGAGACTCTGCACTCCACCCAGCATGACGTGGTACCCTTACACGTCGATAGCAGTGGTTGGCTGGCCAGATCAGGTGACCCTGGGATAGACTAGCCGCTGCCCGCGCTGCTCGGATCATTCTGTGTCTGGATGCCGCTAGGGAGAGAGCTGCTGCTGGTCAGGGAAAGTGTTAGGCTGTTCAATTAGAATAGTGTTAGGCAGGAGTGATTCAACAAGAACCCAACAGCCCTTCTTAGGGCTACAATAACGTTATACTTTTTTTTTTTTTATTTGCAGCTAGTACCATATTGTGAGGAATTTGAAGGGGGACTTGCTACCGTTGTGTTTAGCTCTTAGTGACACACATATCCACCTCAAACACCAAAGTGGGAAAATTTATTAGGGGTTTGATTTCAATTAGGCACAGTCTGCCATTTACTTTTTATTTTACGTTTATTTTTTCATAACTCAGCGTCATCTCATCTGGCATAGCAGTGTGCTTTCATACTTGGCTAGAAAATAGCCATAGGAGAATCCATACGGCTTACTTACGCCTACAATAGCGTTATATATATTTTATTTCTGGTTGATCTGCTGGTGGCTGTCCTTGCTGCAGTGCATCTACTAGCCAATTGTGAGGAATTTGGAGTGAGACTTGCGACCGCTGTGTTTAGCGCTTAGTGACGCACATATCCATCGCAAAGACCGAAGTGGGAAAATTTATTAGGGGTTGGATTTCAATTAGGCACAGTCTGGCAGTTTCTTTTTATTTTACGTTTATTTTTTCATAACTCAGCGTCATCTCATCAGTGTGCTTTCATACTTGGCTAGAAAATAGCCAAAGGAGAATCCAAACGGCTTACTTACGCCTACAATAGCGTTATATATATTTTATTTCTGGTTGATCTGCTGGTGGCTGTCCTTGCTGCAGTGCATCTACTAGCCAATTGTGAGGATTTTGTAGTGAGACTTGCGACCGCTGTGTTTAGCGCTTAGTGACGCACATATCCATCGCAAAGACCGAAGTGGGAAAATTTATTAGGGGTTGGATTTCAATTAGGCACAGTCTGGCAGTTTCTTTTTATTTTACGTTTATTTTTTCATAACTCAGCGTCATCTCATCTGGCATAGCAGTGTGCTTTCATACTTGGCTAGAAAATAGCCATAGCAATAGGATAGCATCGTTTGGTTTTAAAAACTAAAAAACGCAAAAAAAACAAAAAAAAACACAAAAAAAACAAAAAAAATTAAAGTTATAACTTTCATTTTCAAAATGTTTAACTCGAGGGCTAGGGGTAGAGGACGAGGGCGGGGACGTGGGCGTCCAACTACTGCAGGGGTCAGAGGCTGTGGTCCTGGGCGGGGTGAGACACCACCTGCTGATGAGGGAGCAGGGGAACGCCGCAGAGCTACACTCCCTAGGTTCATGTCTGAAGTTACTGGGACTCGTGGTAGAGCACTGTTGAGGCCAGAACAGTGCGAACAGGTGATGTTGTGGATTGCCGACAATGCTTCGAGCAATTTGTCCACCAGTCAGTCTTCCACGCAGTCCACCCATGTCACCGAAATCGGCACTCCTCCAGCTCCTGCACCTCAGCCTCCTCCCCCCCAGTCTGCCCCCTCCCAGGAAAATTTGGCATTTGAACCGGCATACTCTGAGGAACTGTTTTCTGGACCCTTCCCACAGTCACAAACCACTTGTCCGGTTGCTGCTGAGCAATTTTCCGATGCCCAGGTTTTCCACCAGTCGCAGTCTGTGGGTGATGATGACCTTCTTGACGTAGTGGAAGAAGTGTGTAAAGAGGTGTCCGACGATGAGGAGACACGGTTGTCAGACAGTGGTGAAGTTGTTGTCAGGGCAGGAAGTCCGAGGGGGGAGCAGACTGAGGGATCGGAGGATGATGAGGTGACAGACCCAAGCTGGGTTGAGAGGCCGGGTGAACACAGTGCTTCTGAGACGGAGGAGAGTCCTCGACCAGAACAGGTTGGAAGAGGCAGTGGTGGGGCCAGACGGAGAGGCAGGGCCAGAGCAGGTGCATCAGCGCCAAATGTGTCACGTAGTGAAGCTCCCGTGGCGAGGGCTCCCGCGGCGAGGGCTAGATTTTCAGAAGTCTGGAGGTTCTTTAAGGAAACACCGGATGACCGACGGACTGTGGTGTGCAACCTTTGCCAAACCAGGATCAGCAGGGGTTCCACCACTACTAGCTTAACTACCACCAGTATGCGCAGGCATATGAATGCTAAACACCCCACTCAGTGGCACCAAGCCCGTTCACCTCCGGCCGTGCACACCACTGCTCCTTCCCCTGTTTCAGCTGATAGTCAGCCCCCTGCCCAGGACCCTGGCACAAAAACCCCATCGTCGCCTCCACGATCCTCCACAGCATCCACCAGCGTTCAGCTCTCCATACCCCAGACGCTGGAGCGGAAATGGAAATATAGTGCAACCCACCCGCACGCCCAAGCCCTTAATGTCCACATCTCCAGATTGCTTAGCCTGGAGATGCTGCCCTATAGGCTAGTAGAGACCGAGGCCTTTCGCAACCTCATGGCGGCGGCCGCCCCTCGGTATTCGGTCCCCAGCCGCCACTACTTTTCCCGATGTGCCGTCCCAGCCCTGCACCAGCACGTGTCAGACAACATCATCCGTGCCCTGACCAACGCCGTTTCTGACAAGGTCCACCTGACCACGGACACGTGGACGAGTGCTGCCGGGCAGGGCCACTATATATCGCTGACGGCACATTGGGTTAACTTGGTGGAGGCTGGGACCGAGTCTGACCCTGCGGCTGGTCATATACTGCCGACGCCGAGGATTGCGGGGCCTACCTCGGTCCAGGTCTTTCAGGCCTACGATGCGTCCTCCTCCTCCCACCCCTCCTCCACCTCCTCCTCCGAACTACCATCCGTGGGCATGGCGCCATCAGTCGCTAGCTCTAGGCACAGCAGCAGTGCCATCGCTAAGCGACAGCAGGCGGTGCTCAAACTGCTGAGCCTAGGCGATAAAAGGCACACCGCCCAAGAGCTATTACAGGGCATCACGGCGCAGACTGATCTGTGGTTGGCACCGCTGAACCTGAAGCCAGGCATGGTTGTGTGTGACAACGGCCGTAACCTGGTGGCGGCTCTGCAACTCGGCAGACTGACACATGTGCCATGCCTGGCCCATGTGTTAAATCTCATAGTTCAGCGTTTCCTCAAGACATACCCCAATCTGTCTGATTTGCTCACGAAGGTGCGCCGCATCTGTGCGCATTTCAGGAAGTCCAGCACAGATGCTGCCACTCTCAGAGCAGCGCAGCGCCGCCTCCAACTGCCCGCTCACCGACTGTTGTGCGACGTGCCCACGAGATGGAATTCAACATTAACCATGTTATCCAGAGTTTACCAGCAGCGCAGAGCGATTGTAGACTGCCAGATGTCAACTTCCACCAGAACTGGTAGTCAGGTCAGTCAGCTTCCTCAAGTCTACAATGAGGAGTGGACGTGGATGTCTGATATCTGTCAGGTGCTGAGTAACTTTGAGGAGTCAACACAGATGGTCAGTGGCGATGCCGCCATCATCAGCCTCACCATCCCGCTGCTTGGCCTGTTGAAAAACTCTCTGATCAGCATGAAGTCGGAAGCTTTGCGCTCGTCACAAGAGACGGGGGAAGAAGATTCCCTTGTTGATAGCCAAAGCACCCTTAGGTCTGTTTCTCAGCGCATATCGGAGGAGGTGGAGGTGGAGGAGGATGAGGAGGAAGAGGAGGAGAATGTTGGCGAGACACAAGAGGGGACCATTGTTGAGTCCTTCACTGTTCAGCATGTATGGGCAGAAGAAGAGGAGTTGGAGGAGTTGGAGGAGGAGGAAATGGACAGTCAGGCCAGTGAGGGGAGTGAATTCTTACGCGTTGGTACTCTGGCGCATATGGCAGATTTCATGCTAGGCTGCCTATCCCGTGACCCTCGCGTTCAAAGAATTTATTCCAGCACCGATTACTGGGTATTCACTCTCCTGGACCCATGGTACAAGCAAAATCTTTCCACTCTCATCCCTGGAGAGGAAAAGAGTGTGAGAATGCATGAATACCAGCAGGCCCTGGTGCACAAGCTGAAACACTATTTCCCTTCTGACAACGCTAGCGGCAGAGTGCGTAGTTCTGCGGGACAAGTAGCGAGGGAGAGTAGGCGAGCACGCAGCTTGTCCAGCACTGGCAAGGGTACGCTTTACAAGGCTTTTGCCAGCTTTATGTCACCCCAGCAAGACACTGTCACCTGTCCCCAGTCTCGGCAGAGTAGGGCTGATCTTTACAGAAAGATGGTGAGGGAGTACGTAGCTGACCATACCATCGTCCTAAATGATCACACAGCTCCCTACAACTACTGGGTTTCAAAGCTGGACATGTGGCACGAACTGGCGCTGTACGCCTTGGAGGTTCTTGCCTGCCCTGCCGCTAGCGTGTTGTCCGAGCGGGTTTTAAGTGCAGCTGGTGGCATCATCACCGATAAGCGTACACGCCTGTCGACTGACAGCGCTGACAGGCTGACGCTTAGTAAGATGAATAAAGCCTGGATTTCTCATAATTTCCAATCTCCACCAGGTGAAGGAAGCTCAACCTGAATAATTTATGCACTCCTCCTCCTCCTCATTTTCCTCCTTCTCCTCCTCTTTGTACACTAAAGCAGAGGAAACTGGCTATTTTTTGACAGGGCCCACTGGCTCTAGCTATAGTACTTTATGCATTTAATTTTTCTGGAGGGCCACCTACCCGGTCCTCTGTTTTAAACAATTTTTGGGAGTGCCACATACAGGCACTCAATCTATTCAATTTTTCTGGAGGGCCACCTACCTGCTCCTCTGGTTTGAAAACTTTTTTGGACTGCCACATACAGGCACTCAATCTATTTCATTTTTCTGGAGGGCCACCTACCTGCTCCTCTGGTTTGAAAACTTTTTTGGACTGCCACATACAGGCACTCAATCTATTTCATTTTTCTGGAGGGCCACCTACCTGCTCCTCTGGTTTGAAAACTTTTTTGGACTGCCACATACAGGAACTCAATCTATTTCATTTTTCTGGAGGGCCACCTACCTGCTCCTCTGGTTTGAAAACTTTTTTGGACTGCCACATACAGGCACTCAATCTATTTCATTTTTCTGGAGGGCCACCTACCTGCTCCTCTGGTTTGAAAACTTTTTTGGACTGCCACATACAGGCACTCAATCTATTTCATTTTTCTGGAGGGCCACCTACCTGCTCCTCTGGTTTGAAAACTTTTTTGGACTGCCACATACAGGCACTCAATCTATTTCATTTTTCTGGAGGGCCACCTACCTGCTCCTCTGGTTTGAAAACTTTTTTGGACTGCCACATACAGGCACTCAATCTATTTCATTTTTCTGGAGGGCCACCTACCTGCTCCTCTGGTTTGAAAACTTTTTTGGACTGCCACATACAGGCACTCAATCTATTTCATTTTTCTGGAGGGCCACCTACCTGCTCCTCTGGTTTGAAAAGTTTTTTGGACTGCCACATACAGGCACTCAATCTATTTCATTTTTCTGGAGGGCCACCTACCTGCTCCTCTGGTTTGAAAACTTTTTTGGACTGCCACATACAGGCACTCAATCTATTTCATTTTTCTGGAGGGCCACCTACCTGCTCCTCTGGTTTGAAAACTTTTTTGGACTGCCACATACAGGCACTCAATCTATTTCATTTTTCTGGAGGGCCACCTACCTGCTCCTCTGGTTTGAAAACTTTTTTGGACTGCCACATACAGGCACTCAATCTATTTCATTTTTCTGGAGGGCCACCTACCTGCTCCTCTGGTTTGAAAACTTTTTTGGACTGCCACATACAGGCACTCAATCTATTTCATTTTTCTGGAGGGCCACCTACCTGCTCCTCTGGTTTGAAAACTTTTTTGGACTGCCACATACAGGCACTCAATCTATTTCATTTTTCTGGAGGGCCACCTACCTGCTCCTCTGGTTTGAAAACTTTTTTGGACTGCCACATACAGGCACTCAATCTATTTCATTTTTCTGGAGGGCCACCTACCTGCTCCTCTGGTTTGAAAACTTTTTTGGACTGCCACATACAGGCACTCAATCTATTTCATTTTTCTGGAGGGCCACCTACCTGCTCCTCTGGTTTGAAAACTTTTTTGGACTGCCACATACAGGCACTATCCAAATTAAATTGTCTCCATAGCAGCCTCCACACGTTGTCTCCATTGCTACCTCCAAAAGTCGTACATATAGCTGCCTTCATACATCGTCCCCTTAACAAACGAGGTGTGTCAGGCAGAAATTTGTGTTGTTTTCATGGATTCCACATCAAAGTTGTTAACTTTGTCGCCACCCTGCTGTGTTATCCACAAAATATACTGGCAAACTTTTATCATTTACCAATATTATTTCAGCGCTTCTTGCGCATCTGTTTACATTCCCCTCACCCGCCATATCCTAAACTTATAAGAACGCTACTACGCTTGATCTTATACAAAAGGTTCTTAGAAGTGCTGTTTGGGGAGTAGCCTAGAGACAGGGGCTTGGATTGGCGAAAGCTCGCCTGGCAGCGGAGCGCCAGCTCCATGCGCATCATGCGCTTCTTGCGCATCTGTTTACATTCCCCTCACCCGCCATATCCCAAACTTATAAGAACGCTACTACACTTAACTTGGTGCAGGCTGGGAACGAGTCTGACCCTGGGGCTGGTCATATACTGCCGACGCAGAGGATTGCGGGGCCTACCTCGGTCCAGGTCTCAAAGGCCTAGTATACCTCCTCCTCCTCCCACCCCTCCTTCACCTCCTCCTCCTCCGAATTACCATCCGTGGCCATGGCGCCATCAGTCGGTAGCTCTAGGCACAGCAGCAGTGCCGTCGCTAAGCAACAGCAGGCGGTGCTCAAACTGCTGAGCCTAGGCGATAAAAGGCACACCGCCCAAGAGCTATTACAGGGCATTCCACATCAAACTTGTTAACTTTGTCGCCACCCTGCTGTGTAATCCACAAAATATACTGGCAAACTTTTATCATTTACCGATATTATTTCAGCGCTTCTTGCGCATCTGTTTACATTCCCCTCACCCGCCATATCCCAAACTTATAAGAACGCTACTACACTTGATCTTATACAAAATGTTCTTAGAAGTGCTGCTTGGGGAGTAGCCTAGAGACAGGGGCTTGGATTGGCGAAAACTCGCCTGGAAGCGGAGCGCCAGCTCCATCCCAAGATCCAACTAACATAGTTTTAACTGCAGCACCTTTTATCTACTACTAGTTCACTGCCTCCATAATAATAATAATAATAATAATCTTTATTTATATAGCGCCATCATATTCCGTAGCGCTTTACAAATCATAGGAAACAAATACAAATGTAATGTAACAGAGCACAACATTTGTATGGAACAACAGGAGTGAGGTCCCTGCTCGCCAGAGCTTACGGTTTATGAAGATGATGGGGTAACACGAGGTAAAAGAATATTTAATGGTCAAGCCATTCTTCTTAGGGAATAGAACAAAATATAATAAATGGAATTGCTGTCGCTTGAACCACTCAGCCGTCATCTTATATACCAGGTCCAGGGTGAATGGGACTGCAGAGAAGTCTGGTGCCTGTTGGTTGCTGGATAACAGATGGGAGGACGACACAGGACGGGTTAGTAGAAGAGTTAAAACTTCATGCAGTTAATGAGTGTTATAGTGTTAACTTTGTTGCCACCCTGCTGTGTAATCCACAAAATATACTGGCAAACTTTTATCATGTACCGATATTATTTGAGCGCTTCTTTCTCACCTCCTTTGGTTCCTCTCTGCCACCCATTGGTTTGAAGCCTGAGTCCATTTAGGGTATGTCGCCATGCCACTCTCTAGCCTGCCGCTGCTGCCGCTGCCTCTGCATGCCGTCCCCTATAGTGTCAGGGTCAATTATTGGATGTTTTAGATGCTATCTAGCTTCATTCTGTCACTCTGTCATGGCCATGCTGTTGCCCATAATTTTGGCATAATGGTGCGATTAATCAGCCTCAGAGGCATCCATGCATGCTGCCCCTGCTGTTTCCTATCCATTTCCGTGGTGTTTCCATCCTTTTCTGAGGTTCCCAGGTGTTTGGCCAAGCTTCCCTGTGCAGAGCCTTGGTCCCCTTGAAAAATGCTCGAGTCTCCCATTGACTTCAATGGGGCTCGTTATTCGAGACGAGCACTCGAGCATCGGGAAAAGTTTGTCTCGAATAACGAGTACCCGAGCATTTTAGTGCTCGCTCATCTCTAGTTATGAACAATAAACTGCACATGTCGGCACATGAGCACTAGATGTAGATGCTGCCCTCTTACTACTCAATAAGCGGTTTATTTTGTATGCAGTTGCATAACACCTTCAATCCATTCCAAAAGGTGCCCATATATATATATGTATACAGAAAACAGGGGTCTGCAACATCCATCACTGGGGCTCAGCCTTTTTCTGGCTTGGGGGCAGCTGAATCCGTTAGGTACCAGAGTGGCTGGCGGAGTTCTGCCGAGCGCTCGTATGCGGTCATGGTGCTGGGTACCAGGGGAGTAGGCCTTGTCCACAGCCTGGTAGGTCACTGGCTGGTGGAGGCACTAGAAAGGAAAGAGAGGCTGAAGGTGTAGAATATTTCTCCCTGGGGCAACTCCGATGTAGATGTAGGGATCCCTGAGCGATTGTATGTAAGCTGCTCTTGGTGTTATCAGCTTTACACAGGAATCACTCAGAGAGACAAGGGATGTCAACCATAAAACTTACAGTTTGTTTATTCAGGAACACAGCAACGGCCAAAACAGCAGGAACAATCAACTGGCTCAAGGTGGCTGGTTAGATGGAGTTCGGAAAGAGTTGCTTCGGGCTGGAGATGGATGGCTGCTTCAGAAGCAGGAAGGTGTATACCCAGGGGCGTCGCTAGGTCAAAAGATCCGGGGCTCGTGCGGGCACATTACAGGGAGATCTGTGTGGGGCACATTACAGGAGGATCTGTGTGGCGCACATTACAGGGGGATCTGTGTGTGGGGCACATTACAGGGCGTATGTGTGTGGGGACATTACTGGGGGACATTACAGGGGAGATTTGTGTGGGCACATTACTGGGTACATTACAAGGGGGATGTGTGTGTGGGACATCACTGGGGATATTACAGGGGTGCCGTGTGTGGGGACATTACTGGGGGACATTAAAGGGGAGATTGTGTGGGGGACATCGCTGGGGACATTACAGGGGAGCTGTGTGGGGCTCATTACTGCGGGACATTAATGGAGGACTGTGTGGAAGACATTACCTTGGGGATGAGTGGGTGAGATTACTGGGGGGTGTGGGGGACATTACTAGGGGGGGGGGGACATTACTGGGGGTTGTGCGAGGACATTACTGGGGGGCTGTGGGGACATTTCTTGGGGCGTGTTCACACGTGGCATCAGGAAGGGCCAAGGTTTGATCCCACATGAGTTTCCAGTGAAATGAATGTGATGGATAAGAGCGCCTGGTCTCTTGTATTTTTTGAAATGCAAACATGTGAGCCCAACCTTACAGTATTTTGGTTTTAGGTGCAGTTTTGTTAATTTAACAAGTGAAAGACATGAACTGAATGGGTGAATTTGAGTTTGAAGGGGAAACCTGTTCCGCAAATGTCTTTCACTTGTCAAAATAACAAAACTGCACCTAAAACCTTTTAAAAATTGATTGCGATGCAGTTGTAACTGCAACATGTGGACATAACTTAGGAGAACCAAGATTTCGGGACAATGAAGGACATAAGATGTCTGTGTGGTGAACTCCACAGGAAGTAGATGTGGTGATGCCGGGTCTAAGGGTAGTGGCACAAGTGACATTTTGAACTCGTTTTTGTCCGTTTTTAATTAAGATAATTGGGAAAACAGGATAAAAAAAGGAAGCGTTTTCAAAAACGCATACATTTTTTAACTCATTGAAAACGCATGACTAAAAACGGGTTCAAAACGTCACGTGTGCCACCACACTAATAATGAATTGGACATGTCACCTGCAGTCACTGGATGTAAGTCTCTGGGTTTTTTTATAGCTGTTTAGCCCCTCAATAAAGTTATTGACACAACCACATGTGAGGGGTTATTTAGAAGAGGGGGCATTACTGAAAGTGCGACACACATGCATTGGGGCCCGTGTCCCGGATCTTTTCCCACCCTAGCAACGCCCCTGTGTAGACCCTTAAAGGTGTAGTTCTGCAGGCTGTGTGCTGAGATGTGTGCGGTTCCTCAGCACTCTCTGAACACTCCCTGTAGAGACCTCAGTTGGAAAAGAGCAGAAGTTACCACACCAAAGGTTTATATAGCATTTGTGAGTGTCCAGCCAAGGTGCATCATCCAACCAGCAATGTACAATGTACGGTAATAATAAAAATGCATTTGATTGGTCACATAAGTATATATTCCTTCTCAAACAGATACTCTTCAACAGCTGCATTACCATTAATAGACACCAGAGAGCTCTTAAACGTGATCAGTCTTGGTGGCATACCTATATCTATTGGAGGCATAATTTCGTAACATGCTGCATTGGAAAAGGCTGTTACAGTTCTATGTAGTATCAAACACCACTAAAGAAAGGGGAATAGTCACTTGGTAGTCAGCCTATATGAGGAGGACTGCTATCTGCCATATTGAGGTTATGGTGAGAGACACATTTTTTATAATATACATCAGAAAATGTAGATAGGTATCAGCTCAAAACACATAGCAATCCTGCAACTGTTTTTCATTATATAATGTTGTGACAATATATGCTGTGACACTTTAAAGAATTACTAATTCATATTTGAATTTTAAGAAGACCAGGGAACATTGTATTGTTTACAAAATTGAATTATATGTTATGCAGCTGTAAGAGATAAATCCAGTTCCAGTAGATTACCCCTTTTCAAAACTTATCTCTGCATCTAAGTGGATGGTCCAGGTAACTTAGGGGCTTGCTTCAAACCCTCTTGTCAACATTTCACCAACTTGATGTGATTGCAGGGCAATAAGGAGTTTTTATGGCAGTCTAAGCCTACCTACTCATAGAATGTGTGCAATATGGGGTCACAAACAACAGACCTATGGTACATGGGTGCTCCATGTGTCAGAGATGTGTAATGCCCGCTCATGTGCAAATGACAGTAAAAAAGGACTGTCTGAGTTGCAGAGCCAGGAATAGGCTCCAAAATTTGCAATTGGAGCAGGGGGCTCACACACGGCCTTGATAACAACTTTCATTTGTGTGAGCCCATACAAATACATTGAAACAATGTTTAACATATGTCCAAAAATAATACAAAAGTGCATGGACCCTGAGGTAGAACAATGGGCACCAAGCTTTCATGGATAAATACAAATTAGGCCTAATTAGAGCATATGAAACTAAAAAATAATGTGATGTATTTTAATTAGAGATGAGAGAACATACTCGTCCGAGCTTTATGCTTGTTCGAGCATTAGCGTACTCGAAACTGCTCGTTGCTCAGACAAATATTTTGCCAGCTTGAGAAAATGGCATCTCCCGCCGTTTTGATTTTTGGCGACCAGAAACAGAGCCAATCACAAGCCAGGAGACTCTTCAGTACACCCAGCATCACGTGGTACACTTACATGTCGATAGTAGTGGTTGGCTGGCCTGATCAGGTGACCCTGGAATAGACTAGCCACTGGTCGCGGTGCTCGGATCATTCTCTGCCTGGATGCCGTTAGGGATAGAGCTGCTGCTGCTGATCAGGGATAGCGTTAGGGTGTTCTATTAGATTAGTGTTAGGCAGGAGTGCTTGTACTAGAACCCAACAGCCCTTGTTAGGGCTACAATAGCGTTATTTTATCTTTTTTTTTATTATTTGCTTGTGGCTGGGCTTGCTGGCACTAGTAGTGCAGCTACTACCATATTGTGACGAATTTGCAGGGAGACTTGCGAACGTTATTTTTGGCTCATAGTGACACACATATCCATTTCAAACAGCTAAGTAGGACAATTTATTGGGGGTTTGATTGAATTAGGCACAGTCTGCCATTTTTTTTTTTTTTTTCAAAAGTGAAAGTCACAGCACAGAAGCCTTTTGTGTGCTGTCAGTGGTGCAAATGCAATTTCATCTACCTTAGTCTGCCTGCTACTGTTTAGCAAGCTAGTCTCCAGAAGTACCAATCCACATTCTCTCTGCTGGGGAAACGTACTGAATGTCACAAGTGGCATAATCTAATACGGTTTTCTGTTCACATTAGTGTCATCGCCATGCTGTTGCCCATAATTTTGGCACAATGGTGCGATTAGGCAGCCTCAGAGGCATCCATGCATGCTGCCCCTGCTGTTTCCTGTCCATTTGCGTGGTGTTTCCAGGTTTTTGGCCAAGCTTCCCTGTGCAGAGACTTGGTCCCTTTGAAAAATGCTCGAGTCTCCCATTAACTTCAATGGGGTTTGTTATTCTAATCAAGCACTCGAGCATTGGAAAAAGTTCGACTCGAATAACGAACACTCAAGCATTTTAGTGCTCGCTCATCTCTAATTATAATACAATCGAAAAAAGAAATTAATACAAGCCCTTTATAATACCCAATAAAAATGGCCTTACCTATAGAGAATAAAACAAAAAAACATAATTTCACTTATAGCTCAAAATTGTCCTAATGTAAACTAAAAACCTCAACTGTTACATCTTTAGTATGTTGATTAAAAAATAAAGTGACATGATTTCCACCTTATGGAAACAATGGCATCTTTTATTTCCAGGGGGATTCTTTCTTTTTCCATATATCTTTTTTATACATTTCCAATTGTCGGTAAATCCTACCATATTGTAAACTATCTCATAATCTATCCAATATGTATGGCCATCTTAATAAACATACTGTAAACTACAAAAATTATGGATGGGTATTTGAAGTTTGGACTGGGCTGAGTTAGAGGCATTGTTGAATGATGTTCTGTGATTTCAGCCATTGTCTTTTAAATGATTTAACTTCCTCGCTATTCTGGGCATATGGCAAGAGAAGCATCTTTTACTGCCAGAAAATTTCAGGAATAAGGAGTAGCACTTTCCCATCAGTCCTTTAGGGATGCCAATCCCTTTACTAACATATCTGCAGCAGAAAAATCTTCATACAGCGCTTAGTTGGTGATGTGATCTAAATCACATGTGCATCTAAATTCATTTTAATTTTTTAGAAATTGTAATAAAGTTTTTTCTGCTGAGTTATAAATTCCATTTTTTATATTTTTCTAACAACTTCTAACATCGCTGCAGATGAGCGCCGCCATATCGGATGGCTGTTCACCGCCCCCCACTCTTCCCCATGACATCATCGGAGGGTGACGATCACTTGCCACGGCAGTCTACAGTTTCATAGAGACTCATAATGATCTCCAATAGCTTGCGAATGACACGCTATTAGAGATCATCAGTAAAACTGCTTTATACTATGCTATAGTATGAGCAACCAGACCCTGCAGGGTTAAAGTACCCTAGAGCAGTGGTGGCAAACCTATGGCATGCACTTCCAGTGGCGTAACTAGGAGAGGCTGGGCCCCATGACAAACTTCTTCATATATCTCCGTCACGCTCTGCACCGTACAGAGCTACCAAGGGTTATGAATAGGGCGCCACCATCTTAGTTGAGATCGCTGCTTCCTGTGACATCCAGTGGGCAGGAAACCGGCCCTCCTGCTTATCTATTATGCCCTGTGAACTGAATTTAAAAAAAAAAAGAAATAAACTCACCCCAGGCTCCGCGTTCCTCCTGGCTTCTTCTCTTCTGCACACAGAATAACGTGCCCAGCGCTGGCAGCGTAATGACGTCATTATGCTGCCAGCACTGGGACGCTTACTTTCCGTCCTGTGTGTTGCTGCAGTGATCAGTGTGGCAGAGCAGGAAGCGTCAGTGCCCGTCACTTCCTGCTCTTTCACTGCCTTTAGCAGTATCGGAGCACAGCTCGGATATAGCTTAACTGGTTCAGGATCGGGCCCTTTCCTGTTTTTTCATTTCCATTTTTCACTCCCAACCATCAAAAATCTATAACTTTTTTAGTTTTACACGTAAAGAGGTGTGTGATGGCTTGTTTTCTGTGTAACAAATTGCATTTCATCATGGTGGCATTGAAGATTCCCTGCTGTGTACTGGGAAGTGGGAAAAAAATTCCAAATGCAGTGAAAATGGTAAAAAAACGCATTTGCGCCGTTTTCCTGTGGGCTTGGATTTTACGGCTTTCACTTCATGCCCCAAATGACATATCTACTTTGTTCTTTGAGTCGGTCCGATTACGCAGATACCAAATTTATATAGGTTTTATAATGTTTTCATACATTTACAAAAATTAAAACCGCCTGTACAAAATTATTATTTTTTTATTTTGCCGTCTTATTGCTCTAATAACTTTTTCATACCTTGGTGTATGGAGCTGTGGATAGGGTCATTTTTTGCAAATTTTGATGATGTTTTCAATGATATTATATTTAGGACTTTATGACCTTTGATCACTTTTTATAGAATTTTTTTTTTTTTAAATGGCAAAAAAGTGGCATAGTCTGATCGATCAGACAATGCTGATAACACATTGTAATGAATGGGTTAAAACAAAGTAGCATCGGGTATTCGGAACATCCGAGGCTACCATGGCGACGGATCGCCGCTCCCCGATGACGTCACAGGGAGCGACGATCCTCAGAAAGATGGCGCCCATGTGCCGCCATCTTTTGGAAGCCGCCGGCAGCTTTGCTGGTGGCGATCAGCAAGAAAACACCCACGATCGGTGCTGGCACCGATCGCAGGTGTTACCGGTAAGCCTTTGCTGCAATATGCAGCAAAGACTTACCGGCTATGGAGAGGGCTCAGCCCGTGAGCCATTTCAATGCACCGGGACCTGTTAAACCTGAGTTAAAGCTGAGTTAAGTTCAAAGGACCTGCGCGCCGAGCATAGCCGCGCATCCCTGCACATCTATGAATGAAAGGGGGGCCCGCGACAGAGTTTTTAGTGACAGCCCCGGCCCGGTCTCCCCCTTCTGATGGGCCCGGTTGCAGTAGCACCCCCTGCGACCGTGATCGGTACGCCACTGCGCGCATCATCTCCCCGGCTGAATCTAAATTAAAGGTGTATTCCCATGAAGACAAGTTTCTTATAAGAACTCAGGATAACAAAACAACAGATTCTCTAATTCAATGTCATTAACAAAAATGCAGCATTTCACAGATATAAGTCCAACCTGTCTATCAGTCCTGGTGTACACAATTTCAGGTGCCCCTAGACACAACCCTGTAACTTCTGACTTAGGGTAGGCCACCATCTTAGCCTGTAGCCCCCTGCATGAGCTCAGAGACACTCACTGATCACTTCCTGACAGGAGTCCGTGAAGAGAGGGAAACTACAAACTACAAGGAGATAAGTGATCCCGGGAAGGGGGAGGCAGTCACATATCTGTGAGATGTAGCAGAGCTTACTGTGTAACAGTGTAAAAGTCTGTCAGCTTCTGTGTTATCTCATGCATCTCATGTATCTCTGATCTGTCTCATCTCTCTTTCTATGTGTCAGTGTGTTACAATGTCAGAAGGCAGATGAAAGTGTATATACACCTTGTACCTTGATAATCTAACCACATTGTCACCCCACAAAACCAGATAGTTCATAATGTGTCTGCTTAGAGAATCCCCGCCCACACCACTGAGGATCCGAGGGAAAGATAGCAGCTAAAACAACAATAAAACTTAGTAAAATTGTAAAGTAAAAGGTTAAAATAATCTTTTTCTTAAGTGTTAACATCACTTAGGGGATAGAGAATTTTCTTTCGTGGGAAACCCCTTTAGTCATTGGAGCTTGGGCCAGACAGGAAATGCTGCTGCTCGCCGAGAGCTTCAGTGTTTAGGCTGCATCTCACCTTCTCTGTACTCACTAGTGCTGCCTTAGAGAAACAGCAGCAAATCAGTACCCGCAACTCCACTTCTCCCCTGCAGCCCGGGAAGAGGAGAGAGGCGGAACTGCAGAAGCATACAGAAGCAGCCTGCAGTGTCCCTCACTATATGGAGGTAGTGTTCCTCTCTGTATGACTGTAGTGTTCCTCACTGTATGATGGTAGTATTCCACACTGTGTGGAGGTAGTGTTCCTCATTGTGTGACTGTAGTATATCTCACTGTATGTCAGTAATATTTCTCACTGTATTTGCTCCTGCTTAGTGATAGTGATATCATTGGTGATGTTGGTCTTTCTATGGTGGTCTGTTTATTAGCAGTATGATTGTATTTATTTTGTTAATGGACATCATACTGCAATATTATATGTCCCTTATAGAGTGGTATTGTGGCATAGCCATGTTGACACTTTGCGATGATTACATGGACTTTCGTTTGCAATTTGGGCACTTGGTCGCTAAAAGGTTCACCATCATTGCTCAGTAGGTCTGAAATGATAAATTTGGTTTCCCTGTGATTGTATCGACCCAAAGAATAAAGAAGTGTCATTTGGAGCCCAGAATGAAAGCCATAAAAACAGAGCCCACAGAAAAAAAAGCTGCAAATGTTTTTTTTTTATCAATTTCACTGCACTTGGAATTTTTTTTCCAGCTCTCAAGTACATTGCATGGTAAAATTGTTTAGCATAAGTGTGTAGCAGCCATGGGGAAGAAATGTTTACCCTCCATGGCCAATATCTACATGGCCGCGTGGGAGGAGAATTTTTTATTCTCTCCTACCAATCCGTTTCTCTCCCATATCCCATAAGTGATATGGTCATTACATTGACGAACTGCTAATGGTATAGGAGGGCACAGAATCACAAGAAATTGATTTTGTCCATTATATTAACAGCAATGAAACTTAAGTTTACTTCAGGTCTCAATTCCAGTGTTATTCACCTTCTTGATATTACCTTGAAAAGTTATGAAGTGGGTTATACCATATTTGAACCCTACTACAGTTAATTAGATTTGGATACTACTTCATGCCACCCATCTCTTGTTGTTAAACATATACCATTCGGGGAACTTGTGAGAATAAATAGAAACTGCACAAGTCCCATTGACTTACAAAAAGATAATCAGAGAGTATATGCTGGTCTAAGTAAAAGAACTTATCCGGTTTAGATGCTTCATAGAGCCACCAAAATGTAAATAACATGGATGCAAAAAAAACTTTTAGAGACTGAGTGCCCAAACTACAACCCAAACCCACTTATTTATCACAAAGTGCCAACATGGCAATTTAATCAAGGTATTGTTCCCTGCTTTCAATTGTATCAGCATCCTAAGGACACCAATATGCAATACAGTAGATAGAAGGAGAACATATTAACCCCTTCCCGACATTTGCCGTAATAATACTGCATGGCGGGATGTGCGTTACCGCAATTTGCAATATTATTACGTCATGCTTATGGTACCGGCTCCTGAACGGAGCTGGTAGCAGAAGCATGGGGTTACAGATGGCACCCGTCTCTAGTACCCCTTTAACCCCTTTCACGCTGCTGTCTTGTGTGACCATGGCATGCAAGGGTCTGGGGGGGGGGGGTCCGATCCTCTGCTGTCATCCCCGGGGTCTGCCAGTGCCCCGGGGATACGCAGTTTCTCCCTGGAGCCAGGTCCTGCCTCCTGGACCCGGCTGTGACACACTGAGCATACATCTGTATTACACTGAATTAGGTGAAGACGAGTTTTGGTATTTTATCCACTGAGAATTTGTACATTTTTTGAAAAACACATTAATTTAGCCAAAAAAATTTAAATTTCAAAATTGCATCCGATCTTGTTTTATACCCTGTATAATAATTAAAGGGTTAACAATCTTCATGAAAGTTGTTTTACATACATGGCGGTGTGCAGTTTTTATAATGGGGTAAGTTATGGGGTTTTACTTTTATTTAGGCCTCTTAAAGTGACTTGAAATCTAAGCAGGTCCTGCAAAAGCGTGATTTTGTGTTTTTTATGAAAATTTGAGAAATCGTACCTAAAGTTCAAAGCCCCATAACATCTTACAAAAATGAGAGAATGCATAAAAACCATGGATACATAAAGCAGACGTTCGGTTAATGTTACAGTAGTTATCAAGTTTTTTTGCTGTTATGATTACGTATGGAAAAAGTAGGAAATTTTCAATTTCAAAAATCAATACTTTTTCGAAATTTTCACCAAATATCTGGGTTTTTTTAAAATAAATAAACGCAACACATACCACCAAAATTTTTAAACTAAGGCCGCGGTCAGACGTACCGCTAGACGTCCGTTCATAAAGCGACGCTAGCGTACAGGGGGAGGTCCTTGGCCCGAACACACATGCGTTTCCAGAGAACCGCATGCGATCGGCTTAACAATCGCATGCGTTTCCCTGGAAACGCATGTGCGTTCGGGCCGAGGACTATATACAGTCCCCCTATAACTATATACAGTCCCCTATAATAACTATATACAGCCCCCCTATAATAACTATATATACCCCCTATAAAAACTATGTATTGCTTCCTTATAATTTATACATACAGTCTATAACAACTTTTTACAGCCTCCCAATAATAAATAACTATATGGAGACTCCTATTATTGCCATATAAATCCCTCCATAATAAATATATGCAATCCATCTATAATAACTATATACAGTGCTAGGTAAAATAATAAAATTGTACTCACCTTCCATTGTTCTTCCGATGCAATCCAACCTCCTACCATTCCCTCGCAGGATACTAGTGGATATCGGATAAAAACAAATATAGCGGCGCCCTGCTACAGGCGTCACACGCTGTGCCGCCAGCAGCAGTGCTCCACCATCTTTGTTTACATCTGATCGTCTATGGAAGAGCAGGGAATTTATTGTTCCCTCACTCTGCCATAGACTAAAGTCAGGCACATTGGCAGGATTCGGCCCAGGGAGCCCACAGCCAAATACAATGTTAGCCACATTTGGTTGGGAATGCGTGCGCCTCCCTATAATCCGGCCATGAGCAGGAGACAGACAGATGTGGAGGAATTCAATTAAGACAGCCAGGAGTGAAATAGGGCAATGTTAAAACAGTGCAAGACAAAATGCAAAATAAGTGCAAAATCATAGTCAACTGCACACCTTTTGTCATACCATTGAAGCATGAATAGTTGCAAATGTTACAACTTGTTCTTATACATATGGACATTTTTTGGCATCTACTTTTCTGTCAATGGTATTGTGTAAATATAGGCAAAAATACATCACTCATTCACTCTTTATAGAATGTTTTATGTTTACTGCATGGGAAAATTAATGCTTGGTTGTATATCTCTGTATAAACCAATACCCCAAAAGGGTTGTCAGGTGCAGGCACTTTTAAGCCTCTTGGTTGCATTTGACAACAATGGAACACTACAATCGACCTACTCTTCCTCATTAACCCCTTATCACCGACACTAGTTTTCAGCTCAATGACCAGACTCGATTTTTCAAATCTGACATGTCTCAAGATAATTGGCTATAACTTCGGAACGCTTTAACATATCTGGGTGATTTTGGGAATGTTTTCTCGTGACACATTGTAATTCATGTTAGTTATAAAATTTAAGTGATAAGTTTTGCGTTTCGTTCTGAAAAAAAGTGAAAATTTGGCAAAAGTTTGTAAAAATTCTTCATTTTCCAAGTTTGAAATGTTCTGGTTTCCAGACAAGATGTAAAACTACCCAAAAAGTTTGATAATTAACATTTACAGAATATCTGCTTTATGTTGGGATGATATTTTATGCTTCCGGTCATTTTTCTAGGATGTTATGAGGTGCAGAACTTTAGGTGCGATTTTTCTTATTTTCATGAAAATTGCCAAAACTCACATTTTGAGGGACAACTCAGCTTTCAAGTGACTTTGCGAACATATGAGGGCTTATTATGTACGGGATGAGTTACATTGTATAGATAATTTATTTTGGGAGTCTAAAGCTTATTCATGAGATTTTATTAACTATTTCAAGGGGGACACAAACAAAATCATCAATTTTTATTTTGGATTGTTAGCATTTTTTTCCCCTGCTCACCGAAACTTAAAAATAATATTTTATCTTTATTCTCTGGTTCACTACGATTGCGGTGTTACCTCATTTATATAGTTTTTCTTATTTTTGCTCAATTTTCCTGAGCAAAACCAATATTGGAGAAAATCGCATTGTTTTTACAATTGACAACTTTTCAGGGCCATAACTTCTGTATTTTTCTGTTGTCAGATCTGGTTGAGGGCTTATTTTTTCTGAAAACAGTTGTTCTTTTCATTCGTATCATATTAGGGAACGTAACTTTTTTTGATCACTTTTTAGAACATTTTTTGTGATGGTGTTTGATGGAAAATTGTATATTATGGGAAGTTTTTCGAGTTTTTTTTTACGTAGTTCACCGAGCGGGTTCAATATTGATTTATATTTATTGTATAGATTAATACGGACGCGGTGATACCAAATATGTATGTGTTTTTGTGTTTTATTTACTTTATTTGCATTTTATGTGTTACTGGGGAGATTATGGGACTTTTATTTTATTTAATTATATTATAAAAAGATTTAATTTTTTTTTTTTTTTACTTTTTTTACATTTTCTACTACTTGGCTTGAATAAGTGATCATCCGATCGGTACTTGGATTTTAACTATTTTAAGATCCAAGGCCTAATTTTTTTTCCTGCTGAAGCTGTTTCTACAGGAAATAAAAAGACATCCATAAACTGCCAACAGACACCGATTTGCCCTTCAGAGAAAAAATAGCATTTTACTTTCATAAAAATATGTTTATCTATTCCTGTATTAAATTCATTTAAAATCCTATTGTTGCTTGTTATATATCTGCTTATATCTGGGTAAACTAGGGACTTGCCTTTGCACATCAAAAGATTGTTTTGTGAAACATAAAATAATTAGACATGAAACACCTCTTAAAATAATGACTGCTAAGATTAAAAATCCATCTACAGCGAACTGTAGAATTTAAAAAATCCCACCATGTTCAATCTTTATTAATGAAATAGTGACCAAAAACAGAGCTACCGTATAAACTCAAGTATTAGCCAACCGGAGTACAATTTTAACACAAAAAACCTGGAAGAACCTCTGGGGTTGGGGTGGGAAATGCATTGGTCACAGCCCCTGTAGTATATAGCCAGACAGCCCCCCACTATATAGCCAGCCAGCCCCCTGTAGTCAGCGAGACCCTGTAGTATATAGCCTGCCAGCCACTTCACTCAGTATAAGGTCAGCAGCCCCTGCACCCCCCCCCCAGTATATAGCCTCCACCCCCTGCCCCAGAATAATGCCTGTAGGAAAAAAAAAGTGTACTTACCTTCCGACGCCCCCCCCCCCTACCGCCAGCAGGTCCTCTTCTATACATCGATGCTCCGCCATCATCTCGGTGTCCCTGCGCAGTCCATCGCAGGCATCGTGCCGTCAGCCACTCGCTGACATCATAGCGTCGCACACATAAGAACATCAGCTTACGGCTGACACCACAATGCCTTCGACGGACCACACAGGGACACGGAGCAGATGCCAGGTCCACGATGTATAGAAGAGAACCTGCTGGGGGCGTCGGAAGGTAAGTACACTTTTTGTTTATTTTCGTGGCTCGAGTACAAGCCCAGTATAAGTTAGGGTTTTTCAGCACATTTTTTGTGCTAAAAAACTTGGCTTACACTGGATTATATAATTGCTTTGTAAAATTACTGGATTTTTTTAAATGGAGCTTCCAAATTTAAATTTTAATAACACAAACTTACACAAACAAAGTAATGTGGCTACTTTTCAACAGGCCATTAGATATCCAGAGAGATATATTGTGAATTCATTACACTACTATAAATGAAGAGAACAAACAGTATGCAATGTTTCATTAGGGTGCCAGCATACCTTTGGAATATCAGGGAACGTATCGGGTATCAACCCAATGCCCTATATAGAAAGAGGATAGGATGGTAGACAAGGGGAGACTAGACAGCGCTCATAGAGTTATATTATCGTAGGAACACGGTTGGTGATGTTGACAATTGGAAAGAGGCTCACCAGATGTGGTTGTGCTGTATCAGGCACTAAGTTGACACTTAGTGGTATAATGGTGAGGACTGTTGAGGGTGCTGCCTTTAGACGGTGGAAATCCAGAAGCGGTTGCCAGGACGGTAAGGATCGGGGTATGGAGGAGTGGGTTGGATACTGTCAGTTGCGGCGCACACAACGGTTCAGAATAACTCGTCAGGTAGGATAAAGTTATGATAAGGGTTTCCCCAGAGAGGTTGTAGACTCAGCAATTGAACACTCTAAGAAACTCACAAAGGAAGGAGTGTCTCCCTTCCTCTAAAACCATCAACCCCAGACAACTAACGGACCCCCACAAAGGAGACTACAATATCAATTTCATCACCACTTATAATAGTGGACACAGTTCTATCAAAAGCGTAATTGAGAAACATTGCCAGTTTTACTGAACGACCCATGCGTATCACAAAGTCTACCAAAAAGACCCACCATAATCTACAGACGAGCCCAAACACTCAAAAACCATTTGACCCCCTCCAAATTACGCAAGTTTACATCTAACCCTAATAAAAGAAGCTCCATCCTTCCAGACCTCACTGGTAGCTTCAAATCTGGACAATCGGGGTACAAATGTTGGCCGAACATCACGAATAAACTAAGAACTTTCAAAAATAACACCACGAACAAACTTTCCCAATTAAGAGCTTTATGAACTGCTCCTTGACACACATTATTTACCTACTGGAGTGCCCATGTGGCCTCCAATACGTAGGTCGCACTGTTTAACAACTTAAATCCCGCATGAACAGCCATAGAAGTAATACCGTAAATGACTATACCAAACATAGCGTCTCGAGTAGAGATGAGCGAGCACTAAAATGCTCGGGTACTCGTTATTCGAGACGAACTTTTCCCGATGCTCGAGTGCTCATCTCGAATAACGAGCCCCATTGAAGTCAATGGGAGACTCGAGCATTTTTCAAAGGGACCAAGGCTCTGCACAGGGAAGCTTGGCCAAACACCTGGGAACCTCAGAAAAGGATGGAAACACCACGGAAATGGACAGGAAACAGCAGGGGCAGCATGCATGGATGCCTCTGAGGCTGATTAATCGCACCATTATGCAAAAAATATGGGCAACAGCATGGCCATGACAGAGTGACCGAATGAGGCTAGATAGCATCTAAAACATGCAATAATTGACCCTGACACTATAGGGGACGGCATGCAGAGGCAGCGGCAGCAGTGGCAGGCTAGAGAGTGTCATGGCGACATACCCTAAATGGACTCAGATTTCACCAAAGGAGGTGAAATGATTTCCTATGTGAACAAAAGGTTGACGGTATATTTAGTTGATAACACAGCATGGTGGCGACATAGTGACCAAGTTCCATAACGTATCTGGTGAAACACCTGAAAAATGAGCCTGACACAGCTCTTTTGATAAGGGGACGACATGTGGAGGCAGCCATGGAGACGACTTCCATGATTAAGAGCGACAGGATGGGGCATTCATATTGCACTGCTATGATGGCAACTTCAGGTCTCCAGCATGGCAGCGACAGATAGACCGAGTTCCACTATGTATCTGGTGAAACACCTGAAAATTTTGCCTGACACAGCTCGTTTGATAAGGGGATGATGTGCTGCATATCCTCTCGTGCTCCAGCTTCTGGGGTATAGAGAGTTGAAATGAGACATTGGTGGACGCTGTGGAGGATCATGGAGGCAAAATGGACAGGAAACAGCAGGGGCAGCATGCATGGATGCCTCTGAGGCTGCCTAATCTTGGGATGGAGCTGGCGGTCCACTGCCAGGCGAGCTTTCGCCTGTCCAAGCTCCTGTCTCTCGGCTCCTCCCCACCCAAAATGGGCCTGGGGGCCAGAAGCGTTTACTTTGAAAAAATTATAATTTTCAAAGCAGGCCGGGTCGTTTGAATATTTCACCTAGGAATAATGGAATAGCATAGTGGTTCTATTTTTAATTGTTTTTACGGAAATGGTTCCATGATTAAGAGCGACAGTATGGCGCATCCATATTGCGCTGCTATGATTGAAACTTCAGGTCTCCAGCATGGCGGCGACAGATCGGCCGAGTTCCACTATGTATCTGGTGAAACACCTGAAAATTCTGCCTGACACAGCTCATTTGATAAGGGGACGATGTATGGAGGCAGTGAACTAGTAGTAGATTAAAGGTGCTGCAGTTAAAACTATGTTAGTGGGATCTTGGGATGGAGCTGGCGCTCCGCTGCCAGGCGAGCTTTCGCCTATCCAAGCCCCTGTCTCTCGGCTACTCCCCAAACAGCACTTCTAAGAACCTTTTGTATAAGATCAAGTGTAGTAGCGTTCTTATAAGTTTGGGTTATGGCGGGTGAGGGGAATGTAAACAGATGCGCAAGAAGCGCTGAAATAATATCGGTAAATGATAAAATTTTGGCAGCATATTTTGTGGATTACACAGCAGGGTGGCGACAAAGTTAACAAGTTTGATGTGGAAGCCATGAAAACAACCCAAAATTCTGCCTGACACAGCTCGTTTGATAAGGGGACCATGTATGGAGGCCGTGAACTAGTAGTAGATTAAAGGTACTGCAGTTAAAACTATGTTAGTTGGATCTTGAGATGGAGCTGGCGCTCCGCTGCCAGGCGAGCTTTTGCCAATCCAAGCCCCTGTCTCTCGGCTACTCCCCAAACAGTACTTCTAAGAACCTTTTGTATAAGATCAAGTGTAGTAGCGTTCTTATAAGTTTGGGTTATGGCGGGTGAGGGGAATGTAAACAGATGCGCAAGAAGTGCTGAAATAATATCGGTAAATGATAAAAGTTTGCCAGTATATTTTGTGGATTACACAGCAGGGTGGCGACAAAGTTAACAAGTTTGATGTGGAATCCATGAAAACAACCCAAAATTCTGCCTGACACAGTTTGTTGATAAGGAGACCATGTATGGAGGCAGCTATATGGACGACTTTTGGAGGCAGCTATGGCGATGATGTGTTGAGGTAGCAATGGAGACAACGTGTGGAGCCAGCTAAAAAGACGACATGTGGAGGCTGCTATGGAAACAATTTAATTTGGATAGTGCCTGTATGTGGCAGTCCAAAAAAGTTTTCAAACCAGAGGAGCAGGTAGGAGGTCCTCCAGAAAAATTAAATAGATTGAGTGCCTGTATGTGGCACTCCCAAAAATTGATTAAAACAGAGGACCGGGTAGGTGGCCCTCCAGAAAAATTAAATACATAGAGTACTATAGCTAGAGCCAGTTGGCCCTGGCAAAAAATAGCCAGTGTACAAAGAGGAGGAGAAGGAGGACAATGAGGAGGAGGAGTGCATACATTATTCAGGTTGAGCTTCTTTCACCTGGTGGAGAATGAAAATCCGGAGAAATCCAGGCTTTATTCATCTTGATAAGCGTCAGCCTGTCAGTCGACAGGCGTGTACGCTTATCGGTGATGATGCCACCAGCTGCACTGAAAACCCGCTCGGACAACACGCTAGCGGCAGGGCAGGCAAGAACCTCTAAGGCGTACAGCGCCAGTTCGTGCCACATGTCCAGCTTTGAAACCCAGTAGTTGTAGGGAGCTGTGTGATCATTTAGGACGCTGGTATGGTCAGCTACGTACTCCCTCACATCTTTCTGTAAAGATCAGCCCTACTCTGCCGAGACTGGGGACAGGTGACAGTGTCTTGCTGGGGTGACATAAAACTGGCAAAGGCCTTGTAAAGCGAACCCCTGCCAGTGCTGGAAAAGCTGCCTGCTCGCCTACTCTCCCTCGCTACTTGTCCCGCAGAAGTACGCCCTCTGCCGCTAGCGCTGTCAGAAGGGAAATACTGTTTCAGCTTGTGCACCAGGGCCTGCTGGTTTTCATGCATTCTCACACTCCTTTCCTCTCCAGGGATGAGAGTGGAAAGATTTTGCTTGTACCGTGGGTCCAGGAGAGTGAATACCCAGTAATCGGTGCTGGAATAAATTCTTTGAACGCGAGGGTCACGGGATAGGCAGCCTAGCATGAAATCTGCCATATGCGCCAGAGTCCCAACGCGCAAGAATTCACTCCCCTCACTGGCCTGACTGCCCATTTCCTCCTCCTCCAACTCCTCTTCTTCTGCCCATACACGCTGAACAGTGAAGGACTGAACAATGGTCCCCTCTTCTGTCTCGCCAACATTCTCCTCCTCTTCCTCCTCATCCTCCTCCACCTCCTCCGATATGCGCTGAGAAAAAGACCTAAAGGTGCTTTGGCTATCAACAAGGGAATCTTCTTCCCTCATCTCTTGTGACGAGCGCAAAGCTTCCGACTTCATGCTGACCAGAGAGTTTTTCAACAGGCCAAGCAGCGGGATGGTGAGGCTGATGATGGCGGCATCGCCACTGACCATCTGTGTTGACTCCTCAAAGTTACTCAGCACCTGACAGATATCAGACATCCACGTCCACTCCTCATTGTAGACTTGAGGAAGCTGACTGACCTGATTACCAGTTCTGGTGGAAGTTGACATCTGGCAGTCTACAATCGCTCTGCGCTGCTGGTAAACTCTGGATAACATGGTTAATGTTGAAGTCCACCTCGTGGGCACGTCGCACAACAGTCGGTGAGCGGGCAGTTGGAGGCGGCGCTGCACTGCCCTGAGAGTGGCAGCATCTGTGCTGGACTTCCTGAAATGCGCACAGATGCGGCGCACCTTCGTGAGCAAATCAGACAGATTGGGGTATGTCTTGAGGAAACGCTGAACTATGAGATTTAACACATGGGCCAGGCATGGCACATGTGTCAGTCTGCCGAGTTGCAGAGCCGCCACCAGGTTACGGCCGTTGTCACACACAACCATGCCTGGCTTCAGGTTCAGTGGTGCCAGCCACAGATCAGTCTGCGCCGTGATGCCCTGTAATAGCTCTTGGGCGGTGTGCCTTTTATCGCCTAGGCTCAGCAGTTTGAGCACCGCCTGCTGTCGCTTAGCGACGGCACTGCTGCTGTGCCTAGAGCTACTGACTGATGGCGCCATGCCCACGGATGGTAATTCGGAGGAGGAGGGGGAGGAGGGGTGGGAGGAGGAGGAGGCATAGTAGGTCTTTGAGACCTGGACCGAGGTAGGCCCCTCAAAGCACACTGCTTTGGCAGATTACTGTGAGTTCTAAAAAGAAATAAACGTAAAAAAAAATAAATCAGCAGACTCGGCGTAATTCAAATCAAACCCCTAATAAATTGTCCCACTTCGGTGTTTGAGGTGGATATGTGTGTCACTAAGAGCTAAACACAACGGTCGCAAGTCTCCCTGCAAATTCCTCACAATATGGTACTAGCTGCACTACTAATGCCAGTAAGCCCAGCCACAAGCAAACCAAAAAAAAAGGAAAATATAACGCTATTGTAGACCTAAATAAGCCGTTGGGGTTCTCCTATGGCTATTTTCTAGCCCACACTCAAAGCACACTGCTTTGGCAGATTACTGTGAGTTCTAAAAAGAAATAAACGTAAAAAAAAATAAATAGCCCTAAAAAGGACTGTTGGGTTCTTGTAGAATCACTCCTGCCTAACACTATTCTAATAGAACACCCTAACGCTTTCCCTGACCAGCAGCAGCTCTCTCCCTAGCGGCATCCAGACAGAGAATGACGCGAGCAGCGCGGGCAGGGGCTAGTCTATTCCAGGGTCACCTGATCTGGCCAGCCAACCACTGCTATCGACGTGTAAGGGTACCACGTCATGCTGGGTGGAGTGCAGAGTCTCCTGGCTTGTGATTGGCTCTGTTTCTGGCCGCCAAAAAGCAAAACGGCGGGAGATGCCATTTTCTCCAGCTGGCGAAATACTCGTCCGAGCAACGAGCAGTTTCAAGTACGCTAATGCTCGAACGAGCATCAAGCTCGGACGAGTATGTTCGCTCATCTCTAGTCTCGAGACATGGGCTCACCCACCATCAAAAAGACTTCACTGTCTACTCCCTAACACCCATTGAGCACATCCGGAAGGAAACGACCGCTTCAAGAAACTTTGCCAAAGAGAGATGTTTTGGATCTTTAAGATCAACTGCCTGACCCCTCATGGCCTCAATGAGTCTTTAGAAAACCATTTCTAATCCTGATCCCTGTCTCTTGATACCACATAGTCTATTTGCCCATCCCCCTTCACATCAACACCCTATCAATTAACATTTACCCCTGCCCATCCTGCGTATCTCCTCCCCATCCGCTTCCGCACATCATTTATGGATTTATATATTTATTTATTAAATTATTTATTTATTGAAATTCACATTATGTGATTATTGATTCAATCGTCCATATTATTTTTTTGTTGTTGATCTATCTATTTAGTTGTCTATTTATTTATCTATTTGTCCAAATTATGACTCTTTAATTATTTCTACAAATGCTTTACCATTTAGTGTCATATACTGAAGTTTGTATACTTCATTATCTATTCTCAACCCCCCTGGCCATATATAGTCCTTATTTACTCACCTATTTGTCTTTCTACTTTATTTTATTTTATTAACTATGTGATTATCTATGCATTTTTTCAATCTTATCATGTATTTGATGATGTCCTATTAACGTCTGGGTAATATATCCACTCAATGGAATATGTTTTTTCCCCATTACCAATGCATTAACTGTCAATCCCTATGTCCATCCGTCCTATCACATTTTATTGCCCTTGTTTTTTAATTATTTACACTTAGCTTTTTATGTATATCCTGTTAAGATTGGTACACAAAAGACAGGGGATAGTGAGCCCTGAGCTTGCCCCAACCTCTGTCCCTTCCTATAGCCCCCCCACGCTAAACCGTGGGGCGACTACTTGAAGACTTCGAGATACGCTGGAATAAGTGTGGGAAGGAAAACACAAACAGACTGACAACATAAAACACAAAAGAATGGTAAACAAGCCGGAATCACAACGAGAGGGTACGTCAATAGCAAAATCAGTAAGCAAAGAGTCAAAGTCAAAAACTAGCCGAGGTAACAACAATACAGATAAAGATACTGAGCAATACAACCTAGAGCAGCGAGTGGAGAAAGGGATTTTCAAACACTGGCACAGGTGACTAGTGAAGCTGCAATTTATGCAGCCAGAACTCCACCTCCAGAACCTGATAGGTGCTGGACAGCATCTGGGAATTAACCCCTCATGGTGCAGAAACAACCAGGCACCAAGCAGAGGTTCAAAGTCCCAGCCACTCCTAGACAGCGCGAGATCTTAGCAGCCGCTGCCCAGGACGAGAGGTGGAGTTTGCGCGGATACGCGCCGGGGTTCGGAGAACGCTGCTGGTACCACCAGAAGAACCAGAAGTCCCAGCAATCTCCCTAGCGAACCTGACAGTACCCCCCCCCCCTGACGGGGGGCCTTCGGACCCCTAGATCTTAAAGATGGCTTCTGAGGGTAGGTCTGATGAAATAACCTGAGTAACCGTGGAGCATGAACATCTCTAGCCGGAACCCAAGACCTATCCTCAGGACCAAAACCTTTCCAATGGACCAGGTACTGCAGGGAGTTACCTACCCATCTGGAATTCACCACCTTTTCCACCTCAAATTCCAGATTCCCCTCCACAATAGATGGAGAAGGAGGGTCAGAAAGAGGCAAAACAGGCTCAACATAGCGCTTCAGAAGACTCTTATGGAAGGTGTTATGGACCCGCCACCCTGCTGGAAGTGTAATCTTGAAGGAAACCGGGTTAACAATATGAGTAACAACAAACGGACCCACAAACCTGGGCGCAAACTTCAAAGAGGGGACCTTCAATTTAAGGTTTTTTGTTGATAACCACACTTTATCCCCCACCACAAACGTATCAGATTTAGTGCGCCTTCTTTCAGTTTGTTGGACCATAGAATTTTGTGCCCTCTGAATATTCTCCCGAACTTGTGACCAGAGCGAGCGCAACTTGGATGTAATAGCTTCCGCTCGAGGAATATTAGAGACAGGCACAGATGAAAAAGAGAAACGTGGATGAAAACCATAATTGCAGAAAAACGGAGATACCTGTGTGGACGAACTACAGTGGTTATTAATAGCAAATTCTGCCAACGGAAGGAATTTCACCCACTGGTCCTGACTGTCCGAGACAAAGAGTCGCAGATATTGAATCATCTCCTGATTCATTCTCTCAGACTGACCATTAGACTCAGGGTGAAACGCCGACGAGAACGACAAATTAACTTCCAGTCTAGAACAAAATGCTCGCCAAAATTTGGAAACAAATTGTACGCCCCTATCTGACACAATATCATCTGGTATACCATGGAGGCGTACAATATTCTGTATAAACAATTCAGCCAATTCTTCAGCTGAAGGCAACTTTTTTAATGGAACAAAGTGTCCCATTTTAGAGAAACGGTCCACTACCACCCAAACCACTGAACAGCCTTGAGATGCTGGCAGATCAGTGACGAAGTCCATAGACACTTTAGACCATGGCCTGGTGGGAACTGGAAGCGGAAGAAGAGGCCCCTCAGGACGTCTCCTGGGAGTCTTTCCTCGCGCACAGACCTGACAGGCTTGGACAAATGCGTGCACATCCTTAGTCATGTGAGGCCACCAGTAACTTCTCTTTAAGAGATCCAAGGTACTCCGCATTCCCGGATGACCAGCCAATACCGAGCAATGCGTCTCCTCCAACACTCTCAAACGACAAGAAG
Organism: Engystomops pustulosus; assembly: GCF_040894005.1. Taxonomy (NCBI): domain Eukaryota; kingdom Metazoa; phylum Chordata; class Amphibia; order Anura; family Leptodactylidae; genus Engystomops; species Engystomops pustulosus. Next base: position 45,132,808 of record NC_092420.1, read on the forward strand.
GAGGAACAAATAATTTGCCTTCCGGAAGGTCTTTAGGTGCAGATCTTTGTCCTGCTAGAATTTGAGAGGAGAGGTGGGAGGAGACAGCTGCCAGCACAACCCCTGGAGACATAATATTACTGTCAGCAGCCTCTGGAAGCTCAGGAGTCCCGAAGCTACGGGACAAGGCATCAGCCTTCACATTTTTTGACCCAGGTCGGTAGGTGACCACAAAATTAAAGCGAGAGAAAAACAAGGCCCACCTAGCCTGACGTGAGTTCAAGCGCTTAGCAGTATCCAAATATACTAAGTTCTTATGATCCGTGAGCACAGTTATCGGATGAAGAGCTCCCTCCAAAAAGTGTCGCCAGACTTCAAATGCCCACTTAATGGCAAGGAGCTCTCGATTACCAATATCATAATTCCTCTCACAAGAAGAAAATTTTCTAGAGAAATATGCACAGGGCCTAAGTCTGGTGAGAGTGGAAGACCCCTGAGACAACACTGCACCTACTCCTACCTTGGAGGCATCAACCTCCACAACAAACGGTAGGGAGAGGTCAGGTTGAACCAAAACCGGGGCTGACGAGAATGCCGCTTTTAGAGTTTCAAACGCTGAGTAAGCGGCAGGGGACCAATTGTTCGGATCAGCACCCTTACGGGTCAGATCCGTGAGGGGTTTGGCGATCACGGAAAAGCTCTTTATAAAGTTCCGATAATAGTTAGCGAAACCTAAAAAACGTTGTAGGGCCTTAAGATTGGTAGGCCGAACCCAGTCCGTGAGCGCCTGAACCTTACTCGGATCCATCTGTACATCAGAGGGAGTCACAACATAACCTAAAAAGGAAACCTTTTGGACGCAAAAAACACACTTTTCCAGCTTAGCGAAGAGGTGGTTTTTGCGCAACCTGGTAAGTACTTGGCGGAGATGTTGCTGGTGAGAAACCATATCAGGAGAGAAAATCAAAATATCGTCTAGATATACCACCATAAACACACCGATGTAATCATGAAAGATGGAGTTCATAAACCCTTGAAAAACCGCTGGGGCATTACTCAAACCAAAGGGCATAACCAGGTATTCAAAGTGCCCCAAAGGTGTATTAAATGCGGTTTTCCACTCATCCCCTTCTCGGATCCGGATCAGGTTATAAGCCCCTCTGAGATCTAATTTAGAGAAAACTTGGGCCCCAGAAACCTGATTTAAGAGATCCGGGATCAAGGGGAGAGGATCTGAGTTTTTTACCGTTATCTTATTTAATTCTCGATAATCAATACACGGCCGTAAACCACCATCTTTTTTCTCAACAAAAAAGAACCCGGCCCCAGTGGGCGACTCAGAGGGACGGATATGTCCGATTGCCAAACTCTCATCAATATAACTCTTCAGTGACTCCCGTTCTGGTACTGACAGGTTATATATACGACCCTTTGGCAATCTAGCATCAGGAAGAAGGTCAATTTTACAATCAAACTCCCTGTGAGGAGGAAGGACTTGGGACAAGGGTTTTGAAAACACATCTGAGTAATCAGAGAGAAAACCTGGAAGACTCTGATCTTCCGCTACTACTGTACATAATGAAACTTTGGACAGGTGATCCTTACAGTGAGGACCCCAATGAACCAGCTCCAGAGTTTCCCAATTAATTACCGGATTATGGATCCGGAGCCAGGGTAGACCAAGAATGACATTTTCAGACAAGTTTTCCATAACTAGGAAAGAACACCACTCTTCATGCATAGCTCCTACCATAAGCTTTATCTGCGGGGTTCTAAATTTGATCAACCCTGCCTGTAGAGGGGTCAAATCCGCACCCGACATCTGGATAGGAGTGGACAATGGAATCAATGACATGCAAAACTGAGAGACAAACTTATAATCGATTAAATTAGACGCAGCACCTGAATCCAAAAAGGCGCGACCAGTGCAGGAAACAGACTGAAACTTAACTGTACAAGGTAAATACATTCTAGACACAATTGGGAGTACCTGAGCTCCTAAGCAGTCCCCCCGACTACTGCTTAGGAGCGGAAGTTTTCCTGCTGCTGCCTCTTGGAACAGGTGTTGACCAGATGATCAGGACTTCCACAGTAGAAACAAAGATGACGGAGAGATGCTATCCAGCTCCATGGATTCCAATTCTGGACTACCTGGAGACAGACTGGCCGCTGGCTGACAGTCAGAGGACACCCGAGGTGATCGCCTGGATCTTAGGCGACGTTCAACTCGGATGACCAGAGTCATAGCATCATCTAATGTCTGAGGCTCGGCATAAGCTAAGACTAAGTCCTGTACTCGGTCTGACAGTCCGGACATAAATTGGTCTTTTAGGGCGCAGTCATTCCATTGCGAGTCAGTCACATACTGTCTGAACTGGGCACAATAATCTTCTGCTGTCCGTTTTCCCTGACACAGAGATCTAAGGTGGGAAACTGCAAGTGCTCGGCGGTCAGGTTCGTCATAAATCTGGCCTAAAGCAGAAAAAAAAGCGTCAAGAGAAGAACGGGATGGAGAGTCAGGTGGGAGAGAAAAGGCCCAATTTTGCGGATCCCCACGCAGCAGGGAAATTACCACGCCCACCCTTTGAATCTCTGTGCCCGATGAACGAGGACGTAAGGAAAAATAAAGTTTACAGCCCTCCCGAAATGAAAAAAATTTCTTACGGTCACCAAAAAACACGTCAGGGAGAGGAACCTTAGGTTCAGGTGTGGGTGGCAGTGGATCCTGCGGTGATGTCTGCCGCGGAACCTGCATAGATTCCTGAATTTGGAGACGGGAGGCTAGATCCTGAACAAACTGAGTTAGGGTCTGGACCTGAGTGACCACAGCTGACAAAGGCTCCATGGGAGGAGAGAATGTAGCAGGTCGGATACAGGATGCAGACCTATGTGTGGCCAGTGTTTCTGTTAAGATTGGTACACAAAAGACAGGGGATAGTGAGCCCTGAGCTTGCCCCAACCTCTGTCCCTTCCTATAGCCCCCCCACGCTAAACCGTGGGGCGACTACTTGAAGACTTCGAGATACGCTGGAATAAGTGTGGGAAGGAAAACACAAACAGACTGACAACATAAAACACAAAAGAATGGTAAACAAGCCGGAATCACAACGAGAGGGTACGTCAATAGCAAAATCAGTAAGCAAAGAGTCAAAGTCAAAAACTAGCCGAGGTAACAACAATACAGATAAAGATACTGAGCAATACAACCTAGAGCAGCGAGTGGAGAAAGGGATTTTCAAACACTGGCACAGGTGACTAGTGAAGCTGCAATTTATGCAGCCAGAACTCCACCTCCAGAACCTGATAGGTGCTGGACAGCATCTGGGAATTAACCCCTCATGGTGCAGAAACAACCAGGCACCAAGCAGAGGTTCAAAGTCCCAGCCACTCCTAGACAGCGCGAGATCTTAGCAGCCGCTGCCCAGGACGAGAGGTGGAGTTTGCGCGGATACGCGCCGGGGTTCGGAGAACGCTGCTGGTACCACCAGAAGGACCAGAAGTCCCAGCAATCTCCCTAGCGAACCTGACATATCCTGTTTTAGTCTCACATCACTTGAGAAAGGAGTTTTTAACACTCCGAAACGCGTTGTGTTCTGAGACAAGTAATAAACATTTACCTTTATCCTACCTTAGACATAACAGTACGATAATGTAGTCATATGAAACAATAAGAATGAGGGCTTGCTCCCAACAACTTATACTCTATGATAAAAAGGTGACACAGATGGTGACCAGGCTGGAACAATGGTCACAAGAGAACACAGGAGGTGACAGCACTTGTTAAATGTTCCAGCTATTCGTTAATGGGATCAAATAATGAACTACATAAATTACAATAGATTATTCTGGATAATAAGGATACTGATGCGTGGCTTTTGATCATGATGACCACAATGCCCTTACCTGGGGCATCCTTCTGCTTTTCCACCTCTGGGGGTTCAAAAAGGGCCGGGGGTAATGCGTAGGTGTGTTGCATGTAGAACAGTGACCACTGTCTATTTAATGATGCAAAAAATACAGCAATAACAGCTATGTGCTGCACACCTCTCTCATGGAGCTACAAACAGTCAAGGGTTGATCCAGTAAACCCAAATTGTAAAACATAGAAAATGAGTTCTGATCGGAGCTCCCGATTCCCTTGCTTCCGTGTGTCTTTCTCTTCCAATATGTCAAAATAGAGCAGTTCACACTCCTCCAGCACAAATTCCTGAATCCTCCGATAAGAATATACCGCTATTCAGACCAACACTCCTGCGTTTTTCTTGTGACCTCCTCCGTATGCAACATATGTTGCGGTAGATCACTGGAAGAAATTCACCCGCAGATAGCGTAGTACAGTTTACACTCAGGATTTATTTAGATTAAAAACATACTCACAAAAGAGCAATAAAAATGCGCATATAAAACTCCAATATAGGACGCCAGCTGCACGTTCTCGCCCGACCCTGGGTTTCGCCCAGTTTGGCTTCTTCTGGTGCGTTGCTAGCCTACGCCCCAGAAGAAGCCAAACCGGGCGAAACCCAGGGTCGGGCGAGAACGTGCAGCTGGCGTCCCATATTGGAGTTTTATATGCGCATTTTTATCGCTCTTTTGTGAGTATGTTTTTAATCTAAATAAATCCTGAGTGTAAACTGTACTACGCCATCTGCGGGTGAATTTCTTCCAGCGATCTACCGCAACATATGTTGCATACGGAGGAGGTCACAAGAAAAACGCAGGAGTGTTGGTTTGAATAGCGGTATATTCTTATCGGAGGATTCAGGAATTTGTGCTGGAGGAGTGTGAACTGCTCTATTTTGACATATTGGAAGAGAAAGACACACGGAAGCAAGGGAATCGGGAGCTCCGGTCAGAACTCATTTTCTATATTTAATGATGCCTTTGAGCCTTGGCAAGTGGCCCAACTGTTGGGGCAAATAATACAATATACAAAAAGAAAAAAAGAGAAAATCATGCTTCCATAGAGTAGTTAATCTGTATAATAATAGTCCACTAGTGTCCAGATACCCAATGGGTGGGGGGGTTAACTTATTTAGGTTAACAATCGGCCCTACTGAGGAGGTATCCACTTCCAGATGGAAGGGCTTCTCTGTGTTGAGACACACCAGAACTGGAGCTGAAGCAAACTTTGACTTTAAGTTCTTGAAGGCCTCCCCAGCTGCCGAAGGCTAGAGTCTGGGATTGGAACCCTTCTTGGTGAGCGCCACAATCGGAGACACCAGAGAGGAGAAGTGGGGGATGAACCGCCGGTAGTAATTTGCGAAGCCCAGAAACTCTTTATAGTGCATAGTCCTACAGGACGGGGCCACTGAAGAACCGCAGACAGCTTGGCAGGATCCATCCGGAGACCTCTGTTGGAGATTATATTGCCGAGAAAAGGAAGACTCCGCTGATGGAATTGGCACTTCTCAAGTTTGGCCTAAACTTGATTGGCCCTTAAATGAGGAATTGCCGTACGTGGACTTGGTGGGTCTCAAGTTCCGGAGAGAATACCAAAATATCGTCCAAATAGAGCACAACACAAACATAAAACAAGTCTCTAAAGATGTCATTAACGAATTCCAGAAAGACAGCTGGTGCATTACAGAGTCCAAACGGCATCACTAGGTACTCGAAATGTCCATCACGGGTATTAAAAGCGGTCTTCCACTCATCTACCTGGCGGATATAAGTGAGGTTGTAGGCCCCTTGAAGATCCAATTTGGAGAAGACCTTGGCTCCACAAAGATGGTTAAACAGCTACGTGATCAATGGCAACAGATAACTGTGACCTTGTTAAGACCGCGGAAGTCAATGCATGGACGGAGTGACCCGTCCTTTTTGGTCAAAAAGAAAAAGCCTGCACCAGCCAGAGAAGAGGACTTACATATAAATCCCCTCTGCAGGTTCTCTTTGATGTAGTCTGACATTGCTGCAGTGTCTGGTACTGAGAGTGGGTACACACGGCCTTGAGGAGGGGACACGCCCAGCAGCAGATTCACAGGGCAGTCGTAGGGGCAGTGTGGCAGCCAAGTCTTGGTCTGCTTTTTCGAGAAAACATCAAAAAAGTCCTGATAGCAAGCGGGAAGACCCTTCAGGGGCTTGGGAGCCACAGAAGAAACAGAGACTGGCACTGGACCCCACCGAAGGATCTCACCGGTCTTCCAGTAAAGAACGGGTGCATGGAGCTGCAGCCATGGTAGACCTAACAGGATTGGGGACGTAGACCGTGGTAGTACATAAAAAGACTCTCCTTGTGCAGCAGACCGACCTGGAAGAACAGAGGCTACCAGTACTGGACTGGGTCAGAGAGGATTTGGCCACTGACAAAGGAGATGACCAAAAGCTTCTCGAGGCGAACCACGGGGATGTGATGCAAGGAGACCAGAGCAGCATCCACAAAGTTCCCTGCAGAACCGGAGTCCAAGAAAGCAGAGACCTGGATCTGAGTGCCGGTGCCTATGCTGAGAAGCACCGGAATCATCAGGCGTGGAGAAGCTTTGCTAACACCTTCTCCCAACAACCCTAGGTTCTGACGTTTCCCGGACTGTGGGAACGGATAGGACAAGACCCAAGGAAGTGCTCAGGACTGACACAATAAAAGGCAGAGGTTTCCCTGATGTCTTCTGATATGCTCCTAAGAAGAGAGTCTGGCTCTGTCCACCTGCATAGGCTCCTTTGCAGATGGTACGACCGGAGGCTGGAGCAGCCTTTAGAAAGCAGGAGCCAGGCGAGGAAGGTGTTGTGGATGGACTTGGGGTTGCTCGAGGTGTAACTCTTCAGCATGCTCCCTAAATACATGTCAATCTGGGTGGCTAGGGTGATGAGACCACTCATGGTAGATGGCAGATCAAGATTGGCCAGATCGTCCTTAACGTGAGAGGAGTGTCCCTTTTTGAAGCTGCAGACAGGGACGCATCATTCCAGGAAAGTTCCGAGGCCAGGGTAAAGAACTGGGCAGCATATTCTCCCACGGAAGAGTTCCCCGAGCGCAGATTCAACAGCGGGCCGCAACTCCGCCAGAAATGCCGTGAAAGTAGCCATGGCCGGGTCACCTCTGTCTCAAAGAGGGGTAGCCCAGGCCAGGGCTTTCCCAGAGAGGAGACTGAAGATGAATGCGACCTTGGATCGCTCCATGACAAATTGAGAAGGCATGAGTTCTATGTGCATAAATGGCCAGCCAGCCAATTTGCGGTGCACTGGCCCTTTAAATCTTTTGAAGTCGGGACACGCGACAATCTGTCAAGGAGAGAGGGGCACAGGTGAGCCTGCGACTTGTGATAAGGGTCGTGGGACCACCTGTGACAATCGGTACTCGAGTGAACTTATTTCCTCAAAATTGTAAGACTGATAATTCCAAGCGACCTACAAAGCACTGATATTACTAAGAGCTGCGTTCGAGAAGGAGCCCGACAAGAGGTACATCTACTTGCAAGCAATGCTTATAGGGTGAAATACCCTTTATTCCCCTATGTTTTTTAATCACCAGCCCTGCAAGAATACTTTGAATTTACCTCAAAAGGTAGAATCATGTGCCCATTTACTATTTGGAAAGGACACAAGGTATTTATAAGAGGCCTGCTAATGCAGGTTGGATATAGAAGATGAAGGGAAAAACTAATAAATGCATTATTGGAGAAAATCCCTAAACTGGACACATTAAACAAGGCTAACCTTACCCCCTCAAACTTAAGCAAGCTAAAATACCTTAGGTTGAAACTTACCATCTCCTTACTTTACAAATTCAAAAAAAACCTGCAACGCACCAAAGCGACCTAATATTCTGGAAATAATAAAGCAGGTAAACTGTTAGAGTGAAGCGCTTAGCAACCAAAACCTAAATCCCATACGTAATCAACCCAACAAATAACGCTTCAAAGATTCTAGACCCTAAAGGTATAGCTAACCAATACAGGGATTATTAAGGTGCTTTAAATCATTTGAACTCTGATACCCAAACCCGCCAATCCTCACTAGCAGAAATCAACACCTTCTTTAACTTTGTTAACCTCCCTACCCTAACAGATGCCCAACTGATCTACTTAAACTCTCTGCCCACCCAGGAAGAGATTCAGAAAATAATAACTGCAATACCAGACAGAAAATCACAAGGTCCCTATAGTTCTATAAATTGTTATTACAAAACCTTTCAATCTGCTCTGCTCCCCAATATGGCAGCGATATTTCAGGAAGTTGCTCTCAAAGAGATCTCCTCAGAAATATGTTACTCGCCACTATCGTTACTATTCCAAAACCAGAAAAGTCCCATACCATTCCCCAAAATTTAGGGTCGAGTAGCAACTTTCCAAATGATGACTTTGCCAAAATTCCTCTTACTATTCCCGCACCTTACTTCTTAACATCCCCTTTCCTTCTCCCAAACAGCCCAATCAATTGTTATGAAGTTTATTTGGGGAAAAAATGCAGATGAAGCGTAATTTCGGTAGCCAGAAAATGGACCTTTATCTGCAGCTTGCATTTCCAACTATGTCTGTATCTCTGATTCTGTAACCTTCAAAGCTTTAAAGGGGTTGTGCCACCATAGCATATGGCTGTTATTGGGTCCAATGCATTGTGACAAGTACTTTCACCATTTACATTTATTACAAAATCTGCATCCTTACTGAGATAACTCCTTTTGTTGTGGTTGCTTGCGCCCCCTGCTGGTAGTTGTTTCCGTCCTGAGTTACAGCTGATCTGGCCGAGTCTGCGCACAAGGATTCAGCCAGCTGCTCTGCATTACAGATCACTCCATGGGCTCACAGCTCCTCTCCACACTTGAGAGATCAGCTGACACACTGCAGCCAATAGGAAGTGAGAGAGGAGGAGGGGCCGAGAGCTCAGACATCTACACAAGTGAAGGATGTGATGTCCACTGCTTACCAGCTTCACAGGAGCCTACAGCAGCAGATACAAGGTAACTGCAGCCAGACATGACTATCTGCTGCACAGTGGAGTCCTCCCCTAACATGAGTAATAGCAGCCCTTTCCTCCCTCCACCATTAGTCAGGTCACACAGGAGGCTGCAGAGACAACACAAGTAACAGGCTGAGCTCTGACCTCTCCTGATGCAGTCCTACTATCCACCATTCACTGTCCCTCTATGCTACCCTGCTCTCCTGCAAAAGGGTCCCTGTCCCTGACTAGCAGGAAAGTAGCTAAAGATCAGCAACATGTGAGAAGCTGTCACCTATTTATCTATCCAAGTCCAATTATCTATCACCTGTCATCTATCCATCTATCTCCTATCTATCTACAAATTGGAAAAAGCGAGCAGCACTCCAGAGGTAGAATTCAAAAGTTGGTGATCTTTATTGAGACAAGTGGCAACGTTTCGGTGTTGGACACCTTTTTCAAGCCAACACCGAAACGTTGCCAGGACCTTGGGGGGCTTTGCATCCCCCCTCCTTAGGGGTGCCACAAATCTATCTATATATCCATCTATCTATCCCATATCTATATATCCATCTATCTATCCATCTATCTATCTGCTGCACAGAGGAGTTCTCCCCCAACATGGATCATAGCAATGTAGCAGCCCTCTCCTCCCTCCACCATTAGTCAGGTCACACAGGAGGCTGCAGAGATAACACATACCTCCCAACATTTGTGAAAGTGAAAGAGGGACAAAATGGCGGCACGCGTAGCGTGCGGCGGCGATCCCCCTAAGCCACACCCCCAATCACTCCCTGGCCACGCCCCAAATTTTAGCCATATTATAATAATAAAAATCATCTCAATAAAAAAAAAAAAATTGTCCTCTATGGGATTTGAACCTAGAACCTGCAGTGTCCATGTACGATAATGTCACAGTGCCCCAACCAACTGAGCTATGACCTCTGTGATTATCAAGGTTTAGAATTTTGGTAACTAAGAACTATGACTACTGTTACACTGTGACACAGATTTAATGCCTTGGTATATAGAGAGGGATCTTCTCAGAGATTATTGTAATTATTGAGACTATTATTATTATTATGGAGATTATTATTATTATTATTGAGATGATTATTATTATTTTTACTATTATTAACCCCTTAAGGACGCAGCCATTTTACAGCTTAAGGCTCAGTCCCATTTTTTAGATTCTGACCTGTGTCTCTTTATATGGTTATAACTTTTGAACACTTTTACTTATCAAAGCGATTCTGAGATTGTTTTTTCCCCACATGTTGTACTTCATTTTAGTGGTAAATTTTGGCTGATAAGTTTTGCGTTTATTTACAAAAAAAAGAAAAAAATGATGAATTTTTAGAAAAATTTGCCATTTTCGAAATTCAGGCAGATAGATTTACCACCTAAATAACTTGCAGAATAACATTTCCCATTTGTCTACTTTACAGTTTCATAATTTTTGAAATGTTTGGATAATTTATTTTGACGTCACGCGGCCTACAAATCGAATAGCGATTTTCCGTATTTTCAGAATTGACTATTTTGGGGATAAATACTATTTGAAATCAAATTTTACATATTTAGCAACAAAACCCCCCTATATAACCAACCCATTTTCAAATCTGCACCCCACAAACTATCAGAAACAGCATTTACAAAGATTGTTAACCCCTTGAGATCTTCATAGTAATTGAATCAAAATGGCGGTGAAATTTAGAATGGTCAAATTTTGTCGGTTATACGTTCATTTAGCCCTAAAATTTACACATTTCCAAAAGATAAAAAGAGAAAACTCACCATACAATTTGTTCTACAATTTCTCCTGAGTGCAGCAACCCCCCACACGTGGCCGTTACTTGTGTTATGGGGGGCACAGCGAGGGGCAGAAGGGAAGGAGCACCCTGCAGCTGCCAGGATTTTAGTTTTCTCGTTGCCCCCTTTTGAAGGCTATAAAATTTTCGCTTTTCCGTTATTTGGGCCATGTGATGGCATTTTTTTTGCGGGACGAGATGCTTTTTCCAGTGTTACCATTTTGGGGTTGGTATCACCTATTGCTGAAAATTTTGGAACTTTTTTTGAGGTCATGAGTAGAAAAGCATCAATTCTGTACTGGATTTTTTACTTTTTTTTTTGTTTTCGTGTTCACCGTATAGCCTAATAATCATGTTATCTTTATTCAATGGGTCGATACGATTACGGGGATACAAGACATGAATATTTTTTCTTATGTTTTACTAAATTTGCCAAATAAAACCCTAATGTGGGGAAAAATCTATCATTTTTGCATCGCCGTCTTCGAAGTGGCATAACATTGTTACGTTTTTGGCTACAGAGCTGGTTGATGGCTTGTTTTTTGCGGGACATGTTGTTCTTTGTAAAGGTATCATTCTGGAGTACATATGTTTTGTTGATCACTTTTTATAGCATTTTTAGTGGGATATAATAGGTAAAAATCATAATTTTTGGTGGGTTTTTAACGTTTTTTTTTTACGGCGTTCATCATATGGGTTCAATAGTTATTTAGTTTTATTCTATGGATTGTTACGGACGCGGTGATACTATATATGTGGGGTTTGTGTTATAATTTAGACTTTTTTGAGTGTTATATGTCTCTTTATATGTTTTGGGGCTTATGGGCATTTTTAGTGATTTATAAAGTAATTTTTTATTGAAAAACATTTTTTTTTACATTTTTTTACATGATCCACCATGGGATATGAACAAGCAATCATCTGATTGCTTGTTCTTGATAATACAAGCCGATCGTGGGGTAAAGACCCCCAGAAGGCATGTTAAATGCCGCGGTCGCGTTGACCGCAGCATTTAACGGGTTAAACACCCGCGATCGGAGCCCACTCCGATTACCGTTGAAATCCCGCGTCTAACGATGCCGGTTCGGCTGCTATGCAGCGCTGAACCGGCATCGTCTCTGCGCAGTAGCTGTACTGCGCTGAGCGCTATTCGCGGGACTCAGCGCAGTACAGCTACGGCGAAGAGCGCTAAGGGGTTAATAATCATCTCCATAATAATAAAAATAATAAAATTTATAATAATAATAATAGTCTCAATAATTACAATAATAACCTCTGAGAAGATCCCTCTCTATATAACAGTGCATTAAGTCTGTGTCACAATGTAACAGTGGCAGATAACAGATAAATCCGTGACAATCTCATAGCTGCCCGTGACACGGGGCAGAGGTAAGAAAAACTGGACTTTTCCGGCCAAATCAGGACGGTTGGGAGCTATGAATAACACAAGTAACAGGCTGAGCTCTGACCTCTCCTGATGCAGTCCTCCTCCTGTACTCTCCGCCATTCACTGTCCCTCCATGCTACACTGCTGTCCTGCAAAGAGGCCCCTGTCCCTAGCTAAAGATCAATAACATGTGAGAAGCTGTCACCTATTTATCTATCCAAGTCCTATTATCTATCACCTACCTATGTGTCTATCTATCTATCCCATATCTATATATCTATCAACCTAATATCTATCTCATATCTATCTATCTTATGATTTAGTTGCAATTCCTTACAAAATACACAGAAAGAGATGCAATTAATGGCCCCAAAGTAACATACAAAAATACAAAAGTTTATTAGTAAAGCCTGCTTATACTTGTGTTGGCTTATGCTCGAGTATATACGGTATATATACACACACACACACACCTTATACTGAGCTTAGAGAGGAAGCAGTGTAGGTGACACCAATAGCAGATTGCTGCTGTGCTGGGGATCAGTAAATGCAGGGCTGAGCGCTCTGTAGCACCGAGGTGTGCAATAACTGCCGCTGTCAGTGCTGTGTATGTGCCTGGCTTGGCCCCTCCCACATCTGTTTCTGTGTGGAGCAGAATAGAGGCTGAACAAAAATCATAATAACAAATAGAAAGTTATCTTTAATGCCAGGTAACCATTACAAATAGATTTTTGAAATATTTAACCTCTTTTACAGCTTTTTGTAGTAAATAGTTTTGTGGCATAAGCCCTTTAAGCCTGGCATGATCTAAAAGATGAGATCCTTATATTTAATATTACAGAAAAATAATTTTCTAGGTTCTATAGAAAGAAGATTAGGGCTTCTGAAGTGACACTATCCCTTTAAAGGGGAAACTTTGTAAAAGTAAATGAATAAAGTAAAATTAGAAAAAAAAAAAGTGAAAATGTCCCCATGGGTCTTTTTTGACCTCATGGGAGACATATAAAATATAAACACACATAGACAAAAATATGAATAAAAAATCATAAGTTATATTAACATTTCCCCATATAATAAAAATAAAAATTTTGAGTTAATTTTAAAAAAATATGTACTATAAATTATTTTTAAAAACCCTTTTTTCCACTTTTAACCCCAAATAAAAATATGAATGAAAAAAAATGTTTCAAAACTTTTATTATGTTTTAACTAGCTCTGTGTGTCCCAAAAAAAAAACACTTCAAAAAATGTTAAGGTAACATGCAAAAAAAAAAAGTTAAGGCCCTTTACCCCTTAACCACTTGGCCCTGTGTCACTTTAAGTGGTCATTACTTATGAACGCTTTAACATATTCAGTTGATTTTGAGATTTGAGAGCAATATGTTGAGTAATTATTTATGAAATAAACAGAAATTTTGAAAAAACTATGTTTTTCAAATTCAACATTTTTTACTTTTTGGAAAGTTAGTCATATCATCAAAATAACTTGATAACTAACATTTCCCATATGTCTGCTTCAACTTGGCATCATTTTTCAAACATCCTTTCCTTTTTTTAGGATGTTAGGAGGCTTATAACTTTAGGTGTGATTTTTTCCGATTTTCACGAAAACCTACTTTTTGGAGGGCCAATTTAGTAAGAAGTGACTTTATAAGGCCTACATTTGCCCCACAAATGACCATCACCATTTTAGAAACTGTACTCCTCAAAATATTCAAAACAACCTCTGGGAAGTTTGTTAACTAGAGATGAGCGAGCACTAAAATGCTCGGGTACTCGTTATTCGAGACGAACTTTTCCCGATGCTCGAGTGCTCGTCTCGAATAACGAGCCCCATTGAAGTCAATGGGAGACTCGAGCATTTTTCAAGGGGACCAAGGCTCTGCACAGGGAAGCTTGGCCAAACACCTGGGAACCTCAGAAAAGGATGGAAACACCACGGAAATGGACAGGAAACAGCAGGGGCAGCATGCATGGATGCCTCTGAGGCTGCTTAAATGCACCATTATGCCAAAATTATGGGCAACAGCATGGCCATGACAGAGTGACAGAATGAAGCAAGATAGCATCTAAAACATCCAATAATTGACCCTGACACTATAGGGGACGGCATGCAGAGGCAGCGGCAGCAGCGGCAGGCTAGAGAGTGTCATGGCGACATACCCTAAATGGACTCAGGCTTCAAACCAATGGGTGGCAGAGAGGAACCAAAGGAGGTGAGCAAGAAGCGCTCAAATAATATCGGTACATGATAAAAGTTTGCCAGTATATTTTGTGGATTACACAGCAGGGGGGCGACAAAGTTAACATGGAAGCCATGAAAACAACCCAAAATTCTGCCTGACACAGCTCGTTTGATAAGGGGACCATGTATGGAGGCAGTGAACTAGTAGTAGATTAAAGGTGCTGCAGTTAAAACTATGTTAGTTGGATCTTGGCATGGAGCTGGCGCTCCGCTGCCAGGCGAGCTTTCGCCAATCCAAGCCCCTGTCTCTAGGCTACTCCCCAAACAGCACTTCTAAGAACCTTTTGTATAAGATCAAGTGTAGTAGCGTTCTTATAAGTTTGGGATATGGCGGGTGAGGGGAATGTAAACAGATGCGCAAGAAGCGCTGAAATAATATCGGTAAATGATAAAAGTTTGCCAGTATATTTTGTGGATTACACAGCAGGGTGGCGACAAAGTTAACAAGTTTGATGTGGAATGCCCTGTAATAGCTCTTGGGCGGTGTGCCTTTTATCGCCTAGGCTCAGCAGTTTGAGCACCGCCTGCTGTCGCTTAGCGACGGCACTGCTGCTGTGCCTAGAGCTACCGACTGATGGCGCCATGGCCACGGATGGTAATTCGGAGGAGGAGGAGGTGGAGGAGGGGTGGGAGGAGGAGGAGGTATACTAGGCCTTTGAGACCTGGACCGAGGTAGGCCCCGCAATCCTCTGCGTCGGCAGTATATGACCAGCCCCAGGGTCAGACTCGGTCCCAGCCTGCACCAAGTTAAGTGTAGTAGCGTTCTTAAAAGTTTGGGATATGGCGGGTGAGGGGAATGTAAACAGATGCGCAAGAAGCGCATGATGCGCATGGAGCTGGCGCTCCGCTGCCAGGCGAGCTTTCGCCAATCCAAGCCCCTGTCTATAGGCTACTCCCCAAACAGCACTTCTAAGAGAACCTTTTGTATAAGATCAAGTGTAGTAGTGCTCTTATAAGTTTAGGATATGGCGGGTGAGGGGAATGTAAACAGATGCGCAAGAAGCGCTGAAATAATATTGGTAAATGATAAAAGTTTGCCAGTATATTTTGTGGATAACACAGCAGGGTGGCGACAAAGTTAACAACTTTGATGTGAAATCCATGAAAACAACCCAAATTTCTGCCTGACACACCTCGTTTGATAAGGGGACGATGTATGGAGGCAGCTATATGGACGACTTTTGGAGGTAGCAATGGAGACAACGTGTGGAGGCTGCTATGGAGACAATTTAATTTGGATAGTGCCTGTATGTGGCAGTCCAAAAAAGTTTTCAAACCAGAGGAGCAGGTAGGTGGCCCTCCAGAAAAATGAAATAGATTGAGTGCCTGTATGTGGCAGTCCAAAAAAGTTTTCAAACCAGAGGAGCAGGTAGGTGGCCCTCCAGAAAAATGAAATAGATTGAGTGCCTGTATGTGGCAGTCCAAAAAAGTTTTCAAACCAGAGGAGCAGGTAGGTGGCCCTCCAGAAAAATGAAATAGATTGAGTGCCTGTATGTGGCAGTCCAAAAAAGTTTTCAAACCAGAGGAGCAGGTAGGTGGCCCTCCAGAAAAATGAAATAGATTGAGTGCCTGTATGTGGCAGTCCAAAAAAGTTTTCAAACCAGAGGAGCAGGTAGGTGGCCCTCCAGAAAAATGAAATAGATTGAGTGCCTGTATGTGGCACTCCCAAAAATTGTTGAAAACAGAGGGCCGGGTAGGTGGCCCTCCAGAAAAATTAAATGCATAAAGTACTATAGCTAGAGCCAGTGGGCCCTGTTTTCCTCTGCTTTAGTGTACAAAGAGGAGGAGAAGGAGGAAAATGAGGAGGAGGAGGAGTGGATAAATTATTCAGGTTGAGCTTCCTTCACCTGGTGGAGATTGGAAATTATGAGAAATCCAGGCTTTATTCATCTTAATAAGCGTCAGCCTGTCAGCGCTGTCAGTCGACAGGCGTGTACGCTTATCGGTGATGATGCCACCAGCTGCACTGAAAACCCGCTCGGACAAGACGCTAGCGGCAGGGCAGGCAAGAACCTCCAAGGCGTACAGCGCCAGTTCGTGCCACATGTCCAGCTTTGAAACCCAGTAGTTGTAGGGAGCTGTGTGATCATTTAGGACGATGGTATGGTCAGCTACGTACTCCCCCACCATCTTTCTGTAAAGATAAGCCCTACTCTGCCGAGACTGGGGACAGGTGACAGTGTCTTGCTGGGGTGACATAAAGCTGGCAAAAGCCTTGTAAAGCGTACCCTTGCCAGTGCTGGACAAGCTGCCTGCTCGCCTACTCTCCCTCGCTACTTGTCCCGCAGAACTACGCACTCTGCCGCTAGCGCTGTCAGAAGGGAAATAGTGTTTCAGCTTGTGCACCAGGGCCTGCTGGTATTCATGCATTCTCACACTCCTTTCCTCTCCAGGGATGAGAGTGGAAAGATTTTGCTTGTACCATGGGTACAGGAGAGTGAACACCCAGTAATCGGTGCTGGAATAAATTCTTTGAACGCGAGGGTCACGGGATAGGCAGCCTAGCATGAAATCTGCCATATGCGCCAGAGTACCAACGCGTAAGAATTCGCTCCCCTCACTGGCCTGACTGTCCATTTCCTCCTCCTCCAACTCCTCCAATTCCTCTTCTTCTGCCCATACACGCTCAACAGTGAAGGACTCAACAATGGTCCCCTCTTGTGTCTCGCCAACATTCTCCTCCTCTTCCTCCTCATCCTCCTCCACCTCCTCCGATATGCGCTGAGAAACAGACCTAAGGGTGCTTTGGCTATCAACAAGGGAATCCTCTTCCCCCGTCTCTTGTGACGAGCGCAAAGCTTCCGACTTCATGCTGATCAGAGAGTTTTTCAACAGGCCAAGCAGCGGGATGGTGAGGCTGATGATGGCGGCATCGCCACTGACCATCTGTGTTGACTCCTCGAAGTTACTCAGCACCTGACAGATATCAGACATCCACGTCCACTCCTCATTGTAGACTTGAGGAAGCTGACTGACCTGACTACCAGTTCTGGTGGAAGTTGACATCTGGCAGTCTACAATCGCCCTGCGCTGCTGGTAAACTCTGGATAACATGGTTAATGTTGAATTCCACCTCGTGGGCACGTCGCACAACAGTCGGTGAGCGGGCAGTTGGAGGCGGCGCTGCGCTGCGCTGCCCTGAGAGTGGCACCATCTGTGCTGGACTTCCTGAAATGTGCACAGATGCGGCGCACCTTCGTGAGCAAATCAGACAGATTGGGGTATGTCTTGAGGAAACGCTGAACTATCAGATTTAACACATGGGCCAGGCATGGCACATGTGTCAGTCTGCCGAGTTGCAGAGCCGCCACCAGGTTACTGCCGTTGTCACACACAACCATGCCTGGCTTCAGGTTCAGCGGTGCCAGCCACAGATCAGTCTGTGCCGTGATGCCCTGTAATAGCTCTTGGGCGGTGTGCCTTTTATCGCCTAGGCTCAGCAGTTTGAGCACCGCCTGCTGTCGCTTAGCGACGGCACTGCTGCTGTGCGTAGAGCTACCGACTGATGGCGCCATGCCCACGGATGGTAGTTCGGAGGAGGAGGTGGAGGAGGGGTGGGAGGAGGAGGAGGCATAGTAGGCCTGAAAGACCTGGACCGAGGTAGGCCCGCAATCCTCGGCGTCGGCAGTATATGACCAGCCGCAGGGTCAGACTCGGTCCCAGCCTCCACCAAGTTAACCCAATGTGCCGTCAGCGATATATAGTGGCCCTGCCCAGCAGCACTCGTCCACGTGTCCGTGGTCAGGTGGACCTTGTCAGAAACGGCGTTGGTCAGGGCACGGATGATGTTGTCTGACACGTGCTGGTGCAGGGCTGGGACGGCACATCGGGAAAAGTAGTGGCGGCTGGGGACCGAATACCGAGGGGCGGCCGCCGCCATGAGGTTGCGAAAGGCCTCGGTCTCTACTAGCCTATAGGGCAGCATCTCCAGGCTAAGCAATCTGGAGATGTGGACATTAAGGGCTTGGGCGTGCGGGTGGGTTGCACTATATTTCCGTTTCCGCTCCAGCGTCTGGGGTATGGAGAGCTGAACGCTGGTGGATGCTGTGGAGGATCGTGGAGGCGACGATGGGGTTTTTGTGCCAGGGTCCTGGGCAGGGGGCTGACTATCAGCTGAAACAGCGGAAGGAGCAGTGGTGTGCACGGCCGGAGGTGAACGGGCTTGGTGCCACTGAGTGGGGTGTTTAGCATTCATATGCCTGCGCATACTGGTGGTAGTTAAGCTAGTAGTGGTGGAACCCCTGCTGATCCTGGTTTGGCAAAGGTTGCACACCACAGTCCGTCGGTCATCCGGTGTTTCCTTAAAGAACCTCCAGACTTCTGATAATCTAGCCCTCGCCGCGGGAGCCCTCGCCACGGGAGCTTCACTACGTGACACATTTGG
The DNA here is from genome assembly GCF_040894005.1 of Engystomops pustulosus. Taxonomy (NCBI): domain Eukaryota; kingdom Metazoa; phylum Chordata; class Amphibia; order Anura; family Leptodactylidae; genus Engystomops; species Engystomops pustulosus. The sequence goes on from NC_092420.1 coordinate 45,151,488, forward strand.
CGCTGATGCACCTGCTCTGGCCCTGCCTCTCCGTCTGGCCCCACCACTGCCTCTTCCAACCTGTTCTGGTCGAGGACTCTCCTCCGTCTCAGAAGCACTGTGTTCACCCGGCCTCTCAACCCAGCTTGGGTCTGTCACCTCATCATCCTCCGATCCCTCAGTCTGCTCCCCCCTCGGACTTCCTGCCCTGACAACAACTTCACCACTGTCTGACAACCGTGTCTCTTCATCGTCGGACACCTCTTTACACACTTCTTCCACTACGTCAACAAGGTCATCATCACCCACAGACTGCGACTGGTGGAAAACCTGGGCATCGGAAAATTGCTCAGCAGCAACTGGACAAGTGGTTTGTGACTGTGGGAAGGGTCCAGAAAACAGTTCCTCAGAGTATGTCAGTTCAAATGCCAAATTTTCCTGGGAGGGGGCAGACTGGGGGGAAGGAGGCTGAGGTGCAGGAGCTGGAGGAGTGCCGATTTCGGTGACATGGGTGGACTGCGTGGAAGACTGACTGGTGGACAAATTGCTCGAAGCATTGTCGGCAATCCACGACATCACCTGTTCGCACTGTTCTGGCCTCAACAGTGCTCTACCACGAGTCCCAGTAACTTCAGACATGAACCTAGGGAGTGTAGCTCTGCGGCGTTCCCCTGCTCCCTCATCAGCAGGTGGTGTCTCACCCCGCCCAGGACCACGGCCTCTGACCCCTGCAGTAGTTGGACGCCCACGTCCCCGCCCTCGTCCTCTACCCCTAGCCCTCGGGTTAAACATTTTGAAAATGAAAGTTAGAACTTTAATTTTTTTTTAACTTTTTTTTGTGTTTTTTAGTTTTTTTTGTGTTTTTTAGTGTTTTTAGTCCTATTGCTATGGCTATTTTCTAGCCAAGTATGAAAGCACACTGCTATGCCAGATGAGATGACGCTGAGTTATGAAAAAATAAACATAAAATAAAAAGGAAATGGCAGACTGTGCCTAATTGAAATCCAACCCATAATAAATTTTCCCACTTCGGTCTTTGCGATGGATATGTGCGTCACTAAGCGCTAAAGACAGCGGTCGCAAGTCTCACTCCAAATTCCTGACAATTGGCTAGTATATGCACTGCAGCAAGGACAGCCACCAGCAGATCAACCAGAAATAAAATATATATAACGCTATTGTAGGCGTAAGTAAGCCGTTTGGATTCTCCTTTGGCTATTTTCTAGCCAAGTATGAAAGCACACTGATGAGATGACGCTGAGTTATGAAAAAATAAACGTAAAGTAAAAAGGAAATGGCAGACTGTGCCTAATTGAAATCCAACCCCTAATAAATTTTCCCACTTCGGTCTTTGCGATGGATATGTGCGTCACTAAGCGCTAAACACAGCGGTCACAAGTCTCACTTCAAATTCCTGACAATTGGCAAGTATATGCACTGCAGCAAGGACAGCCACCAGCAGATCAACCAGAAATAAAATATATATAACGCTATTGTAGGCGTAAGTAAGCCGTTTGGATTCTCCTTTGGCTATTTTCTAGCCAAGTATGAAAGCACACTGATGAGATGACGCTGAGTTATGAAAAAATAAACGTAAAGTAAAAAGGAAATGGCAGACTGTGCCTAATTGAAATCCAACCCCTAATAAATTTTCCCACTTCGGTCTTTGCGATGGATATGTGCGTCACTAAGCGCTAAACACAGCGGTCGCAAGTCTCACTCCAAATTCCTGACAATTGGCTAGTATATGCACTGCAGCAAGGACAGCCACCAGCAAATCAACCAGAAATAAAATATATATAACGCTATTGTAGGCGTAAGTAAGCCGTTTGGATTCTCCTTTGGCTATTTTCTAGCCAAGTATGAAAGCACACTGATGAGATGACGCTGAGTTATGAAAAAATAAACGTAAAATAAAAAGGAAATGGCAGACTGTGCCTAATTGAAATCCAACCCCTAATAAATTTTCCCACTTCGGAATTTGCGATGGATATGTGCGTCACTAAGCGCTAAACACAGCGGTCGCAAGTCTCACTCCAAATTCCTGACAATTGGCTAGTATATGCACTGCAGCAAGGACAGCCACCAGCAGATCAACCAGAAATAAAATATATATAACGCTATTGTAGGCGTAAGTAAGCCGTTTGGATTCTCCTTTGGCTATTTTCTAGCCAAGTATGAAAGCACACTGATGAGATGACGCTGAGTTATGAAAAAATAAACGTAAAATAAAAAGAAACTGCCAGACTGTGCCTAATTGAAATCCAACCCCTAATAAATTTTCCCACTTTGGTGTTTGAGGTGGATATGTGTGTCACTAAGAGCTAAACACAACGGTAGCAAGTCCCCCTGCAAATTCCTCACAATATGGTACTAGCTGCACTACTAGTGCCAGCAAGCCCAGCCACAAGCAAACAAAAAAAAAAAAAAGTATAACGTTATTGTAGCCCTAAGAAGGGCTGTTGGGTTCTTGTTGAATCACTCCTGCCTAACACTATTCTAATAGAACACCCTAACGCTTTCCCTGACCAGCAGCAGCTCTCTCCCTAGCGGCATCCAGACACAGAATGATCCGAGCAGCGCGGGCAGCGGCTAGTCTATCCCAGGGTCACCTGATCTGGCCAGCCAACCACTGCTATCGACGTGTAAGGGTACCACGTCATGCTGGGTGGAGTGCAGAGTCTCCTGGCTTGTGATTGGCTCTGTTTCTGGCCGCCAAAAAGCAAAACGGCGGGAGCTGCCATTTTCTCGAGCGGGCGAAGTATTCGTCCGAGCAACGAGCAGTTTCGAGTACGCTAATGCTCGAACGAGCATCAAGCTCGGACGAGTATGTTCGCTCATCTCTATTGTTAACCCTATGAGGGTGAAAAATAAATGAAAGGGAAATTACAGAAATGTAATTTTATCTTACAATATATTCATTCAACACTAAAATGTGCAACTTCGCAATGGGTTAAAAAAGAAAATGCAATCTTACAATGTTAAGGGCAATTCCTCCAGAGTATGCCAATACCCATTTTGTCACTGTACCCTGCTGTACGGGCACAGGGGGGCACTTGGAAGGGAAAGCATTGTTTTGTGTTTGGAAGACAAATATGGCTGAAAAAGTTTTCATGTGTCAGGATACATTTGGAGAGCCCTAGTGGTACAGAACAGAGGAAAGCCACAACAAGTGACACCATTTTGGAAAGTACACCCTTTGGAGAATTTAGGAAGGTGTAATTTGTGTATTTGTCCCTACAGGTGTTTGATTCAATTAGGCCCCAAAAAGGAAAAAGATGCAAATTTTCTCAAAAAGGTTACTTTTACCCCAAGTCACAAAGGATAAAAGATGAAACAACCCCCAGAAATATGTAAAACTTTTTCTCCTAAGCATAGAATTGCCCCACATGTGCATATAAAATGTTGCATGGGTAGGGCTCAGAAGGGAAAGAGGGGCGTTGGCCTTTTAGAAGCCAAATTTGAGAGAAATCCTTTACACGTGTCAGGGTGCATTTGGAGAGCCGTAGTGGTATCAAAACAGAGGGACACCAAAACAAGTGTCACCATTTTGGAAAGTGCACCCCTTGAAGAATTTAGAAAGATGTAATAAGTGTATTTTCCTGTAAAGGTATTTGATTTAATTAGGCCCTAAAAAGGAAATAGGATAAATATTTTCCTATAAAGATAATGTTTACCCCTAATTATTTATAGCCACAGGGAATAAAAAATGTAATAACCCCCAAAAATGTGTAAACCTATTTCTCCTGAGTGTTGATGTACATGTGTACATAAAATGTTGTATGGGCGCACAGTAGAGGGAAAGAGTGATGTTTGCCTTTTAGAAGCCAAGTTTGACAGAAATCTTTTACATGCATTTGTTGAGTCCTGGTGGTATAAAATAGAGAACAACCCAAAAAGTGACCCTAATTTTTGAACGCACACCCCTTAGAAAATTTAGCAATGTGTAATATATGTATTTAACCCTACAGGTGAATGGTCCAATTAGGCCCTAAAAATGAAAAATTTGAAAATTTTCCTATAAAGGTCACGTTTACCTCTAATTTTTGTAAGCCACATAGAATAAAAGATGAAATAACCCCGAAAAATGTGTAAAACTATTTCTCCCGAGTGTAGAAGTACTCCACATGTGCATATAAAATGCTTAATGGGCGCACAGTAGGGGGAAAGAGGGACGTTTGTCTTTTAGAAGCCAAATTTGACAGAAATCCTTCACGTGTCAGGATACTTTTGGAGAGCCCTAATGGTACCAAAATAGAGGGGAACCCGAAAAGTGACCCTAATTGTTCAATGCATACCCCTTGGAGAATTTAGCAAGGTATAATATGTGGTGTAGTATAATACACATGGTGAAGTGAGCATTTTGAACATACATGTAGTTTCCAAATATTATGTGCAATGGAATCCAAGATGGAAATTGCAATTATTTCTGGAAAGTTCAGTGCCCATTTTGTGATGCCCGTTATGTGGTGACCATTATGTAATGCCCATTATGTGTTGCCCAGTCTGTGCCACTGTGAAATGTCAGCTCCCTGATTTAGGAAGCCATGTCTCCTAATGCGAGAAAGACCCTACATGTGATTCTAAACTCTAGCCAAAAAATACAGCAGGGCTCTGGAATGATAAAGCACTTGGAATATAAATAAATAAAGAACTTGGAGAATTATGAAGGATCTGCTAACAAATCGAGAGGCTTGGAGGGGAAATAGAAAACCTAAATAAAAAACATAAAACCCACAAGTGACCCTAGACTGAAAACTACATCCCGCAACAAAATAATCGAGGTGTATAGTGATCAATTTGACCTAACAGTTGTTACAATAATTCCTTTTACCGAAATGAATTCACAACAAAGGTTGGACGTGAATTGTGAATGTGTATAAGGAGGCGTTATATACCAAGGAACCAAATAAAATTTTGTCACTCTGGTGTTGTCGCAGGTCTCTTAGTAGTATGTAGTGTCCATCCAAACTGCTTTCTTGGAACAGACTCTTTTCTGAATCCTTCCATTAGAAGCAGCAGAATTCACAGGGAAAATGCTGTCCTGATAAAACAAGGGAACATCTAATCCAGAGGTACTGGGGCCCTGTCCTTCTTGTCCAAATATTAGTTGGACAGCTCGTAAGAGTTGTACAGCATCATCTGTACAATGTACACGACCAACGCTTTTGTACCATATCTTCGTTTTCCATAGGGTGCTGTAGGGTGTCAGGAACGGGAACGCTGTGATAAAAGTTATCCACATACAAATGTTAACCTTTATCCAGCAGTGGGTGAACAGATCGGTCAATTGGAGCTCTCTGGGAGATGGCATAATGCCATCAGACATGGCCCCTACCACTGATGATTGGTGCTGTCCTAGGCAGAAACAATTATTGGCGAGTGTTGCTCTTATTCACCCCAGCGATGCCCATTGTGATGAATATTGCTGCTGTTGGCTGGTCCAGATCGACCAGCCAATAGCGGCAAACATGAACAGAAGGGGGCATTGAAACCCCTCTGGACCGCAAGGCAAAATTGATGGCTGTCAGGAACATGTCTACAGACATGGTGATCGGTATTACTGACGTTGTAAGTAAAATCGATGCTATTGACTGGTCTGATCATGAACTGGGGAGGGCACAAAACCCCTCTGGTCCATGGGGCAGGATGGATGGCCGTCAGGAACAGCTGCCATCTTGCCCTGATCACTGTGTCTGAACGGTGTTGGCGAGTCACTTCCCGCCGCACCGTTCTATGACAGCTCGTGTCAGGAAGGAGTTTATAGGCTATACAATCTTTATTTATTTTTTGGCAATTTGGACAAAAAAGGGCTTATGACGAGAGGCACTGTAAAACTGTCTTTAGCTTATGGATGAGTTTTTGTTAACTCTTTACTTGTGGAGGAAAATAAAAAAATCAATTCTTGTTCTGATTTTAAGCATTTTGTGTGTGGGGGGGTGTTCACTGTAGCATAAAAATAATATATTATCTTTATTCTATGGATCACTATGATTACAGTGATACCTCATTTATATAGTTTTATTTATATTTGACCAATTTTATTGAAGAAAAACTAGAATAGAAAAAATTTCATTTATTTTAATATCGCTATTTTTACAGAGGCATAACTGTAGTATTTTTTGGTTGACGGAGCTGGTTGACATACCATACATAGATATTTTCTTACGTTTAAATAAATTTGCAAAATTAAAACATTATGTGGGGAAAATTCTATCATTTTTTTATCGCCATCTTGCAAATTGCATAACATTTTTTTTTTATGTCATTAATGAGAGCTCAACTCAGGTGAATATATACTCAGTGTGCAATGAATACAATTCCAGGGTATCACTGGTACAAAATGGAATTGCAAATAATACAGTTTTTCAGCACTTCAAATGGATATAATTAGAGATGGGCGAATTTTTCAAAAATTTGATTAGCTGAGTTTGTAGAATTTAAGACGAAATTCGATTCAACCTGAATTGAATCATGGCGAATCATGTTAAAAAACAGGTATTTCATGACTATAGGTAGCCTGTAGGGTGTTGTAGAACGTTGTGCCATGCTTAAATATGCAAAGAGAGCGTGGTTTGGTCTTAAACAATGCTTAATTTTAGTATGACATGCACATGACAGCTGCCGCTCATAGAATGGCTTCATTCTTCAATTCCATGTGCACTTACAGAGGCCAACTTGACTAAATAAGTGAAGTGGGAACGCAGACTGACAAGGTAACGTCTGTGCCAGCTCTAAAGGACTGAGGACTGAGCCAAGATCCCACTATAACATCAAAGAGTGCACTCTTTTTACACTGACATCAGATGATTCCATAGGTTACAACAGAACCTGTTCTGTTAAATGCGGATACATGTAGAAACCCCCCAAGAGAGTGGAGAGGGTGTCAACAGTAATTTTGCATTGACGTCACTTATCATTTTGCCCTTCTTTTCAGGAGTTGATCCAAAACAGAGATGACCAGTAATCGGGATATTTGCATGTCCTGTGTTCTGTATGAACTCCTGCTTTTGGCTTTTAATCCTGAAGCTTTTCATTCCTTCTGACAGGCAATATCATAGAGTGGTGGAGGGTGAAAACAGCATTATGGAAATCACAGGGTGTTCCAGGGAAACAGCGGTCAATTGGCAGTAGCATGAGTAGACCTCAGAGTGGCACAATGACAAATTCTGGAGCTGGCAGCAACATGGTAGGCCACAGTGTGGAGGTGGCGGCAGCAGCAGCATGAGGCCAGAGAGTGGCACAATGACAATTTGGGGAATACAGAACCCCAAAAACTGGCACCCTGGACTGTGAGCAAAAATCACTCCAGCAACTATGTGGATTTGACACAGATTTCTTGATATCAACTTTAGCAACAAAAAAGAATTGAAATTTGGGGTATACAGATCCCTCAAAATCAGCAAAAATCAGCTACTGAGTACAAGCAGCTAGACACTAGAGACAGCACATGCATTGTGAAATGATGGCATTATAAATGGCCGTCTGTTTATAGCGCTGTGACATCACATAAGCCTCCTGGTCGCTGATTGGCTTACATGTCTGCACATGTGATAGAGCGTGTTCCTTTCTTCTTCCCGGAGTTCTTTGCCCCATGTAACACATTGTGCTGGCAGGGAAAAAAAGATAAAGGGGGAAAAAAATTTGTTTGTGCCGAACCGAAGTTTTCCTGAAATTCGAAGCGAATTCCACTTCTATAGATATAATTAAAAATCTGTTTCTTATAAAAACCTATTGATTCGGTACCGATGACTTAAAACATAAATTTCATACATTACAGACCAAAAATAAAGTACTTTCCCAAAGCATGCTTATTTAAAAACTCTCAATGATTATGCATTCAATACAAGTAAATGTAAAGCAAGTTGCAATATGTCCAATGTGACAAGCATATATATATATATATATATATATATATATATATATATATATAAAATATATATATATATAGCCTATAGTATAATTGTTTTTCATGCAGTGTTATAGATTTCTCGACAGTGTTGTATCCAGTATATAAATAGGTTTCAGTAAGTATATAGGTTCCAAATTCTGATGGTATAATGCAACAGGTGTGTCTAACGTGAACAGGTTTCAATTCCCAATGGTTAAACTGTTGTATCCAACATGATGGGGCAGATTTATCGAGCTGTCTGAAAGTCAGACTATTTGTAGTTGCCCATGGCAACTAATCACAGCTCAGCTTTCATTTTCCAAGTGCTCATGAATATTTTAAAGAGGAGCTGTGATTGGTTGCCGTGGGCAACTACAAATATTCTGACTTTCAGACAGCTTGATAAACCTGCCCCAATGAATCCAGCATACATGAAACAGCCTGTCTCCTCAATAAGTGCACAATGTGGATATGGAGTTTAAGATGATATATAATAGTGTTTTACCGTATAAGCCGACCTGAGTATAAGCCGTGACCCCTAATTTTAGCACCAAAAACTGGGAAAAACTATTGAATCGAGTATAAGAAGAGGGTGGGAAATGCATTGGTCACAGCTCCCCCCCCCAGTATATAGCCAGCAAGCCCCCAGTAGTATATAGTGAGCCAGCTCCCAGTCGTATATAGCCAGCCTGTCCCCATGTAGTATACAGCCAGCCAGCCCCATGTAGTATACAGCCAGCCAGCCCTCAGTACTATACAGCCACCCCCTAGTAGCATGCAGCCAGCCAGCCCCATGTAGTATACAGCCAGCCAGCCCCTAGTAGTATACAGCCAGCCACCCCCTAGTAGTATACAGCCAGCCCCTAGTAGTATACAGACAGCCAGCCCCCAGTAGTATACAGCCAGCCAGCCCCCATGTAGTATACACCCAGCCCCAGTAGTATACAGCCAGCCAGCCCCCATGTAGTATACAGCCAGCCCCAGTAGTATACAGCCAGCCAGCCCCCATGTAGTATACAGCCAGCCCCAGTAGTATACAGCCAGCCAGCCCCCATGTAGTATACAGCCAGCCCCCATGTAGTATACAGCCAGCCCCAGCAGTATACAGCCAGCCAGCCCCCTGTGGAAAACAGCCAGCCTGCCCCCAGTAGTATAAGCCAGTCTGCCCCCAGTAGTATACAGCCATCCTGCCCCCATGTAGTATACTGCCAGCCTGCCCCCATGTAGTAAACAGCCTGCCAGCCCCCATGTAGTTTAAAACCTGCCCCCCCAGCACTTAAAAACAAATGTATATACTCACCCTCCGATGTCGGCACGGCTCCCTGATGTCCCCGATGTCGGCGTGTCGTGTCTATTTTCTTCTGTCATGGACGCGGCCATGTTTTCTTCCAGCAGGCGCACACTATGACGCGTCCGCTGCTGACGTCATAGTATGCGCAGGCCAGGAAGATAACATGGCCTCGTCCATGACAGAAGAAAGAAGAGGACCCGTGGGGAAGAAAGAAGACACGACGCGCTGACATCGGGAACATCGAGGAGCCGCGTGGAGCATTGGTTTATTTTTTTTAATAGACTCGTGTATAAGCCGAGGGGACTTTTTTTGTGCTGAAAAACTCGGCTTATACCTGAGTATATACGGTACTCACTATTGAGTTTAACTCCCTGTGTCTCACAATCTCACAACCTCTACAATGGCAAATATAGATATTAAACAGCAGTATGATACGTAGTGGTAATTGTGCAGTTTTATCTTCAGTTAGATAGATTTCGGATAATACTTGCTCCCTGACCGGCCGGTCTTTGATTTCTGTGCATCCACAGCAATAAGTGAGGTGCTGATAATGTTTCAATAGCAATCAGACACATTTCGGAAGTAAGCCTCTCTTTTTATTCTCCTTTTAGGAGCCATTCAAAACCTGGAATTGGTGTATTGCAAAACATCTAGTGGACCATTACACCATCGGTAATAGTGATGTTTTATAATATATCACAGTTGTATTTAGCATACAACTTTACGTTACAGCTAGAGATGAGCGAACATACTCGTCCGAGCTTGATGCTCATTCGAGCATTAGCGTACTCGAAACTGCTCGTTGCTCGGACGAATACTTCGCCCGCTCGAGAAAATGGCAGCTCCCTCCGTTTTGCTTTTTGGCGGCCAGAAACAGAGCCAATCACAAGCCAGGAGACTCTGCACTCCACCCAGCATGACGTGGTACCCTTACACGTCGATAGCAGTGGTTGGCTGGCCAGATCAGGTGACCCTGGGATAGACTAGCCGCTGCCCGCGCTGCTCGGATCATTCTGTGTCTGGATGCCGCTAGGGAGAGAGCTGCTGCTGGTCAGGGAAAGCGTTAGGGTGTTCTATTAGAATAGTGTTAGGCAGGAGTGATTCAACAAGAACCCAACAGCCCTTCTTAGGGCTACAATAACGTTATACTTTTTTTTTTTGTTTGCTTGTGGCTGGGCTTGCTGGCACTAGTAGTGCAGCTAGTACCATATTGTGAGGAATTTGCAGGGGGACTTGCTACCGTTGTGTTTAGCTCTTAGTGACACACATATCCACCTCAAACACCAAAGTGGGAAAATTTATTAGGGGTTTGATTTCAATTAGGCACAGTCTGCCATTTACTTTTTATTTTACGTTTATTTTTTCATAACTCAGCGTCATCTCATCAGTGTGCTTTCATACTTGGCTAGAAAATAGCCATAGGAGAATCCAAACGGCTTACTTACGCCTACAGTAGCGTTATATATATTTGATTTCTGGTTGATCTGCTGGTGGCTGTCCTTGCTGCAGTGCATCTACTAGCAAATTGTGAGCAATTTGTAGTGAGACTTGCGACCGCTGTGTTTTGCGCTTAGTGACGCACATATCCATCGCAAAGACCGAAGTGGGAAAATTTATTAGGGGTTGGATTTCAATTAGGCACAGTCTGCCATTTCCTTTTTTATTTTACGTTTATTTTTTTAATAACTCAGCGTCATCTCATCTGGCATAGCAGTGTGCTTTCATACTTGGCTAGAAAATAGCCATAGGAGAATCCAAACGGCTTACTTACGCCTACAGTAGCGTTATATATATTTGATTTCTGGTTGATCTGCTGGTGGCTGTACTTGCTGCAGTGCATCTACTAGCAAATTGTGAGCAATTTGTAGTGAGACTTGCGACCGCTGTGTTTTGCGCTTAGTGACGCACATATCCATCGCAAAGACCGAAGTGGGAAAATTTATTAGGGGTTGGATTTCAATTAGGCACAGTCTGCCATTTCCTTTTTTATTTTACGTTTATTTTTTTAATAACTCAGCGTCATCTCATCTGGCATAGCAGTGTGCTTTCATACTTGGCTAGAAAATAGCCATAGGAGAATCCAAATGGCTTACTTACGCCTACAGTAGCGTTATATATATTTGATTTCTGGTTGATCTGCTGGTGGCTGTCCTTGCTGCAGTGCATCTACTAGCAAATTGTGAGCAATTTGTAGTGAGACTTGCGACCGCTGTGTTTTGCGCTTAGTGACGCACATATCCATCGCAAAGACCGAAGTGGGAAAATTTATTAGGGGTTGGATTTCAATTAGGCACAGTCTGCCATTTCCTTTTTTATTTTACGTTTATTTTTTTAATAACTCAGCGTCATCTCATCTGGCATAGCAGTGTGCTCTCATACTTGGCTAGAAAATAGCCATAGGAGAATCCAAACGGCTTACTTACGCCTACAGTAGCGTTATATATATTTGATTTCTGGTTGATCTGCTGGTGGCTGTACTTGCTGCAGTGCATCTACTAGCAAATTGTGAGCAATTTGTAGTGAGACTTGCGACCGCTGTGTTTTGCGCTTAGTGACGCACATATCCATCGCAAAGACCGAAGTGGGAAAATTTATTAGGGGTTGGATTTCAATTAGGCACAGTCTGCCATTTCCTTTTTTATTTTACGTTTATTTTTTTAATAACTCAGCGTCATCTCATCTGGCATAGCAGTGTGCTTTCATACTTGGCTAGAAAATAGCCATAGGAGAATCCAAACGGCTTACTTACGCCTACAGTAGCGTTATATATATTTGATTTCTGGTTGATCTGCTGGTGGCTGTCCTTGCTGCAGTGCATCTACTAGCAAATTGTGAGCAATTTGTAGTGAGACTTGCGACCGCTGTGTTTTGCGCTTAGTGACACACATATCCATCGCAAAGACCGAAGTGGGAAAATTTATTAGGGGTTGGATTTCAATTAGGCACAGTCTGCCATTTCCTTTTTTATTTTACGTTTATTTTTTTAATAACTCAGCGTCATCTCATCTGGCATAGCAGTGTGCTTTCATACTTGGCTAGAAAATAGCCATAGGAGAATCCAAACGGCTTACTTACGCCTACAGTAGCGTTATATATATTTGATTTCTGGTTGATCTGCTGGTGGCTGTCCTTGCTGCAGTGCATCTACTAGCAAATTGTGAGCAATTTGTAGTGAGACTTGCGACCGCTGTGTTTTGCGCTTAGTGACGCACATATCCATCGCAAAGACCGAAGTGGGAAAATTTATTAGGGGTTGGATTTCAATTAGGCACAGTCTGCCATTTCCTTTTTTATTTTACGTTTATTTTTTTAATAACTCAGCGTCATCTCATCTGGCATAGCAGTGTGCTTTCATACTTGGCTAGAAAATAGCCATAGGAGAATCCAAACGGCTTACTTACGCCTACAGTAGCGTTATATATATTTGATTTCTGGTTGATCTGCTGGTGGCTGTCCTTGCTGCAGTGCATCTACTAGCAAATTGTGAGCAATTTGTAGTGAGACTTGCGACCGCTGTGTTTTGCGCTTAGTGACACACATATCCATCGCAAAGACCGAAGTGGGAAAATTTATTAGGGGTTGGATTTCAATTAGGCACAGTCTGCCATTTCCTTTTTTATTTTACGTTTATTTTTTTAATAACTCAGCGTCATCTCATCTGGCATAGCAGTGTGCTTTCATACTTGGCTAGAAAATAGCCATAGGAGAATCCAAACGGCTTACTTACGCCTACAGTAGCGTTATATATATTTGATTTCTGGTTGATCTGCTGGTGGCTGTCCTTGCTGCAGTGCATCTACTAGCAAATTGTGAGCAATTTGTAGTGAGACTTGCGACCGCTGTGTTTTGCGCTTAGTGACGCACATATCCATCGCAAAGACCGAAGTGGGAAAATTTATTAGGGGTTGGATTTCAATTAGGCACAGTCTGCCATTTCCTTTTTTATTTTACGTTTATTTTTTTAATAACTCAGCGTCATCTCATCTGGCATAGCAGTGTGCTCTCATACTTGGCTAGAAAATAGCCATAGGAGAATCCAAACGGCTTACTTACGCCTACAGTAGCGTTATATATATTTGATTTCTGGTTGATCTGCTGGTGGCTGTACTTGCTGCAGTGCATCTACTAGCAAATTGTGAGCAATTTGTAGTGAGACTTGCGACCGCTGTGTTTTGCGCTTAGTGACGCACATATCCATCGCAAAGACCGAAGTGGGAAAATTTATTAGGGGTTGGATTTCAATTAGGCACAGTCTGCCATTTCCTTTTTTATTTTACGTTTATTTTTTTAATAACTCAGCGTCATCTCATCTGGCATAGCAGTGTGCTTTCATACTTGGCTAGAAAATAGCCATAGGAGAATCCAAACGGCTTACTTACGCCTACAGTAGCGTTATATATATTTGATTTCTGGTTGATCTGCTGGTGGCTGTCCTTGCTGCAGTGCATCTACTAGCAAATTGTGAGCAATTTGTAGTGAGACTTGCGACCGCTGTGTTTTGCGCTTAGTGACGCACATATCCATCGCAAAGACCGAAGTGGGAAAATTTATTAGGGGTTGGATTTCAATTAGGCACAGTCTGCCATTTCCTTTTTTATTTTACGTTGATTTTTTTAATAACTCAGCGTCATCTCATCTGGCATAGCAGTGTGCTTTCATACTTGGCTAGAAAATAGCCATAGGAGAATCCAAACGGCTTACTTACGCCTACAGTAGCGTTATATATATTTGATTTCTGGTTGATCTGCTGGTGGCTGTCCTTGCTGCAGTGCATCTACTAGCAAATTGTGAGCAATTTGTAGTGAGACTTGCAACCGCTGTGTTTTGCGCTTAGTGACGCACATATCCATCGCAAAGACCGAAGTGGGAAAATTTATTAGGGGTTGGATTTCAATTAGGCACAGTCTGCCATTTCCTTTTTTATTTTACGTTTATTTTTTTAATAACTCAGCGTCATCTCATCTGGCATAGCAGTGTGCTTTCATACTTGGCTAGAAAATAGCCATAGCAATAGGATAGCATCGTTTGGTTTTAAAAACTAAAAAACACAAAAAACAACAAAAAACACAAAAAAAAGTTAAAAAAAAATTAAAGTTATAACTCTCATTTTCAAAATGTTTAACCCGAGGGCTAGGGGTAGAGGACGAGGGCGGGGACGTGGGCGTCCAACTACTGCAGGGGTCAGAGGCCGTGGTCCTGGGCGGGGTGAGACACCACCTGCTTATGAGGGAGCAGGGGAACGCCGCAGAGCTACACTCCCTAGGTTCATGTCTGAAGTTACTGGGACTCGTGGTAGAGCACTGTTGAGGCCAGAACAGTGCGAACAGGTGATGTTGTGAATTGCCGACAATGCTTCGAGCAATTTGTCCACCAGTCAGTCTTCCACACAGTCCACCCATGTCACCGAAATCGGCACTCCTCCAGCTCCTGCACCTCAGCCTCCTTCCCCCCAGTCTGCCCCCTCCCAGGAAAATTTGGCATTTGAACCGGCATACTCTGAGGAACTGTTTTCTGGACCCTTCCCACAGTCACAAACCACTTGTCCGGTTGCTGCTGAGCAATTTTCCGATGCCCAGGTTTTCCACCAGTCGCAGTCTGTGGGTGATGATGACCTTGTTGACGTACTGGAAGAAGTGTGTAAAGAGGTGTCCGACGATGAGGAGACACGGTTGTCAGACAGTGGGGAAGTTGTTGTCAGGGCAGGAAGTCCGAGGGGGGAGCAGACTGAGGGATCGGAGGATGATGAGGTGACAGACCCAAGCTGGGTTGATAGGCCGGGTGAACACAGTGCTTCTGAGACGGAGGAGAGTCCTCGACCAGAACAGGTTGGAAGAGGCAGTGGTGGGGCCAGACGGAGAGGCAGGGCCAGACCTGGTGCATCAGCGCCAAATGTGTCAACTAGTGAAGCTCCCGTGGCGAGGGCTCCTGCGGCGAGGGCTAGATTTTCAGAAGTCTGGAGGTTCTTTAAGGAAACACCGGATGACCGACGGACTGTGGTGTGCAACATTTGCCAAACCAGGATCAGCAGGGGTTCCACCACTAATAGCTTAACTACCACCCGTATGCGCAGGCATATGAATGCTAAACACCCCACTCAGTGGCAACAAGCCCGTTCACCTCCGGCCGTGCACACCACTGCTCCTTCCCCTGTGTCAGCTGATAGTCAGCCCCCTGCCCAGGACCCTGCCACAAAAACCCCATCGTCGCCTCCACGATCCTCCACAGCATCCACCAGCGTTCAGCTCTCCATACCCCAGACGCTGGAGCGGAAACGCAAATATAGTGCAACCCACCCGCACGCCCAAGCCCTTAATGTCCACATCTCCAGATTGCTTAGCCTGGAGATGCTGCCCTATAGGCTAGTAGAGACCGAGGCCTCTCGAAACCTCATGGCGGCGGCCGCCCCTCGGTATTCGGTCCCCAGCCGCCACTACTTTTCCCGATGTGCCGTCCCAGCCCTGCACCAGCACGTATCAGACAACATCATCCGTGCCCTGACCAACGCCGTTTCTGACAAGTTCCACCTGACCACGGACACATGGACGAGTGCTGCCGGGCAGGGCCACTATATATCGCTGACGGCACATTGGGTTAACTTGGTGGAGGCTGGGACCGAGTCTGACCCTGCGGCTGGTCATATACTGCCGACGCCGAGGATTGCGGGGCCTACCTCGGTCCAGGTCTTTCAGGCCTACTATGCCTCCTCCTCCTCCCACCCCTCCTCCACCTCCTCCTCCGAACTACCATCCGTGGGCATGGCGCCATCAGTCGGTAGCTCTAGGCACAGCAGCAGTGCCGTCGCTAAGCGACAGCAGACGGTGCTCAAACTGCTGAGCCTAGGCGATAAAAGGCACACCGCCCAAGAACTATTACAGGGCATCACGGCGCAGACTGATCTGTGGCTGGCACCGCTGAACCTGAAGCCAGGCATGGTTGTGTGTGACAACGGCCGTAACCTGGTGGCGGCTCTGCAACTCGGCAGACTGACACATGTGCCATGCCTGGCCCATGTGTTAAATCTGATAGTTCAGCGTTTCCTCAAGACATACCCCAATCTGTCTGATTTGCTCACGAAGTTGCGCCGCATCTGTGCGCATTTCAGGAAGTCCAGCACAGATGCTGCCACTCTCAGGGCAGCGAATCGCCGCCTCCAACTGCCCGCTCACCGACTGTTGTGCGACGTGCCCACGAGGTGAAATTCAACACTGACCATGTTATCCAGAGTTTACCAGCAGCGCCGAGCGATTGTAGACTGCCAGATGTCAACTTCCACCAGAACTGGTAGTCAGGTCAGTCAGCTTCCTCAAGTCTACAATGAGGAGTGGACGTGGATGTCTGATATCTGTCAGGTGCTGAGTAACTTTGAGGAGTCAACACAGATGGTCAGTGGCGATGCCGCCATCATCAGCCTCACCATCCCGCTGCTTGGCCTGTTGAAAAACTCTCTGATCAGCATGAAGTCGGAAGCTTTGCGCTCGTCACAAGAGACGGGGGAAGAAGATTCCCTTGTTGATAGCCAAAGCACCCTTAGGTCTGTTTCTCAGCGCATATCGGAGGAGGTGGAGGTGGATGAGGAGGAAGAGGAGGAGAATGTTGGCGAGACACAAGAGGGGACCATTGTTGAGTCCTTCACTGTTGAGCGTGTATGGGCAGAAGAAGAGGAATTGGAGGAGTTGGAGGAGGAGGAAATGGACAGTCAGGCCAGTGAGGGGAGCGAATTCTTACGCGTTGGTACTCTGGCGCATATGGCAGATTTCATGCTAGGCTGCCTATCCCGTGACCCTCGCGTTCAAAGAATTTATTCCAGCACCGATTACTGGGTGTTCACTCTCCTGGACCCACGGTACAAGCAAAATCTTTCCACTCTCATCCCTGGAGAGGAAAGGAGTGTGAGAATGCATGAATACCAGCAGGCCCTGGTGCACAAGCTGAAACAGTATTTCCCTTCTGACAGTGCTAGCGGCAGAGTGCGTAGTTCTGCGGGACAAGTAGCGAGGGAGAGTAGGCGAGCAGGCAGCTTGTCCAGCACTGGCAAGGGTACGCTTTACAAGGCTTTTGCCAGCTTTATGTCACCCCAGCAAGACACTGTCACCTGTCCCCAGTCTCGGCAGAGTAGGGCTGATCTTTACAGAAAGATGGTGAGGGAGTACGTAGCTGACCATACCATCGTCCTAAATGATCACACAGCTCCCTACAACTACTGGGTTTCAAAGCTGGACATGTGGCACGAACTGGCGCTGTACACCTTGGAGGTTCTTGCCTGCCCTGCCGCTAGCGTGTTGTCCGAGCGGGTTTTCAGTGCAGCTGGTGGCATCATCACCGATAAGCGTACACGCCTGTCGACTGACAGCGCTGACAGGCTGACGCTTATTAAGATGAATAAAGCCTGGATTTCTCATAATTTCCAATCTCCACCAGGTGAAGGAAGCTCAACCTGAATAATTTATCCACTCCTCCTCCTCCTCATTTTCCTCCTTCTCCTCCTCTTTGTACAGTTAAGCAGAGGAAACTGGCTATTTTTTGACAGGGCCCACTGGCTCTAGCTATAGTACTTTATGCATTTAATTTTTCTGGAGGGCCACCGACCCGGTCCTCTGTTTTAAACAATTTTTGGGAGTGCCACATACAGGCACTCAATCTATTCAATTTTTCTGGAGGGCCACCTACCTGCTCCTCTGGTTTGAAAACTTTTTTGGACTGCCACATACAGGCACTCAATCTATTTCATTTTTCTGGATGGCCACCTACCTGCTCCTCTGGTTTGAAAACTTTTTTGGACTGCCACATACAGGCACTCAATCTATTTCATTTTTCTGGAGGGCCACCTACCTGCTCCACTGGTTTGAAAACTTTTTTGAACTGCCACATACAGGCACTCAATCTATTCCATTTTTCTGGAGGGCCACCTACCTGCTCCTCTGGTTTGAAAACTTTTTTGGACTGCCACATACAGGCACTCAATCTATTCCATTTTTCTGGAGGGCCACCTACCTGCTTCTCTGGTTTGAAAACTTTTTTGGACTGCCACATACAGGCACTCAATCTATTCCATTTTTCTGGAGGGCCACCTACCTGCTCCTCTGGTTTGAAAACTTTTTTGGACTGCCACATACAGGCACTATCCAAATTAAATTGTCTCCATAGCAGCCTCCACACGTTGTCTCCATTGCTACCTCCAAAAGTCGTCCATATAGCTGCCTCCATACATCGTCCCTTTATCAAACGAGGTGTGTCAGGCAGAAATTTGGGTTGTTTTCATGGATTCCACATCAAAGTTGTTAACTTTGTCGCCACCCAGCTGTGTTATCCACAAAATATACTGGCAAACTTTTATCATTTACCAATATTATTTCAGCGCTTCTTGCGCTTCTGTTTACATTCCCCTCACCCGCCATATCCTAAACTTATAAGAACGCTACTACACTTGATCTTATACAAAAGGTTCTTAGAAGTGCTGTTTGGGGAGTAGCCTAGAGACAAGGGCTTGGATTGGCGAAAGCTCGCCTGGCAGCGGAGCGCCAGCTCCATGCCAAGATCCAACTAACATAGTTTTAACTGCAGCACCTTTAATCTACTACTAGTTCACTGCCTCCATACATGGTCCCCTTATCAAACGAGCTTTGTCAGGCAGAATTTTGGGTTGTTTTCATGGCTTCCACAACAAACTTGTTAACTTTGTCGCCACCCTGCTGTGTAATCCACAAAATATACTGGCAAACTTTTATCATTTACCAATATTATTTCAGCGCTTCTTGCGCATCTGTTTACATTCCCCTCACCCGCCATATCCCAAACTTATAAGAACGCTACTACACTTAACAGGCTGGGACCGAGTCTGACCCTGGGGCTGGTCATATACTGCCGACGCAGAGGATTGCGGGGCCTACCTCGGTCCAGGTCTCAAAGGCCTACTATACCTCCTCCTCCTCCCACCCCTCCTCCACCTCCTCCTCCTCCGAATTACCATCCGTGGCCATGGCGCCATCAGTCGGTAGCTCTAGGCACAGCAGCAGTGCCGTCGCTAAGCGACAGCAGGTGGTGCTCAAACTGCTGAGCCTAGGCGATAAAAGGCACACCGCCCAAGAGCTATTACAGGGCATTCCACATCAAACTTGTTAACTTTCTCGCCACCCTGCTGTGTAATCCACAAAAGATACTGGCAAACTTTTATCATTTACCGATATTATTTCAGCGCTTCTTGCGCATCTGTTTACATTCCCCTCTCTTGCCATATCCCAAACTTATAAGAACGCTACTACACTTGATCTTATACAAAAGGTTCTTAGAAGTGCTGTTTGGGGAGTAGCCTAGAGACAGGGGCTTGGATTGGCGAAAGCTCGCCTGGAAGCGGAGCGCCAGCTCCATCCCAAGATCCAACTAACATAGTTTTAAGTGCAGCACCTTTAATCTACTACTAGTTCACTGCCTCCATAATAATAATAATAATAATCTTTATTTATATAGCGCCATCATATTCCGTAGCGCTTTACAAATCATAGGAAACAAATACAAATGTAATGTAACAGAGCACAACATTTGTATGGAACAACAGGAGTGAGGTCTCTGCTCGCCAGAGCTTACGGTTTATGAAGATGATGGGGTAACACGAGGTAAAAGAATTTTTAATGGTCAAGCCATTCTTCTTAGGGAATAGAACAAAATATAATAAATGGAATTGCTGTCGCTTGAACCACTCAGCCGTCACCAGGTCCAGGGTGAATGGGACTGCATAGAAGTCTGGTGCCTGTTGGTTGCTGGATAACAGATGGGAGGACGACACAGGACGGGTTAGTAGAAGAGTTAAAACTTCATGCAGTTAATGAGTGTTATAGGCTTGCCTAAAGAAATGGGTTTTAAGAGCACGTTTGAAACTTTGGAGGTTAGGTATTAGTCTGATAGTCCAGGGCAGAGCATTCCATAGAATTGGTGCAGCTCTAGAGAAGTCTTGGAGACGCGAGTGGGAGGTCCGCACTAGGGTAGAGGTTGATCTAAGATCACTGGCGTATCTAAGAGCACGGGTTGGGCGATAGACTGAGATAAGAGAGGAGAGGTAGGGGGGTGCAGCATTATACAGAGCTTTATGGATGAGGGTTATTATTTTAAACTGTATTCGAAAGGAGACTGGCAGCCAGAGCAGCGACTGGCATGAACTGTAGGCATACATGGTCCCCTTATCAAACGAGCTGTGTCAGGCAGAATTTTGGGTTGTTTTCATGGCTTCCACAACAAACTTGTTAACTTTGTCGCCACCCTGCTGTGTAATCCACAAAATATACTGGCAAACTTTTATCATTTACCAATATTATTTCAGCGCTTCTTGCGCATCTGTTTCCATTCCCCTTACCCGCCATATCCTAAACTTATAAGAACGCTATTACACTTGATCTTATACAAAAGGTTCTTAGAAGTGCTGTTTGGGGAGTAGCCTAGAGACAGGGGCTTGGATTGGCGAAAGCTCGTCTGGCAGCGGAGCGCCAGCTCCATGCCAAGATCCAACTAACATAGTTTTAACTGCAGCACCTTTAATCTACTACTAGTTCACTGCCTCCATACATGGTCCCCTTATCAAACGAGCTGTGTCAGGCAGAATTTTGGGTTGTTTTCATGGCTTCCATGTTAACTTTGTCGCCACCCTGCTGTGTAATCCACAAAATATACTGGCAAACTTTTATCATGTACCGATATTATTTGAGCGCTTCTTGCTCACCTCCTTTGGTTCCTCTCTGCCACCCATTGGTTTGAAGCCTGAGTCCATTTAGGGTATGTCGCCATGCCACTCTCTAGCATGCCGCCACTGCCGCTGCCTCTGCATGAAGTCCCCTATAGTGTCAGGGTCAATTATTGGATGTTTTAGATGCTATCTAGCTTCATTCTGTCACTCTGTCATGGCCATGCTGTTGCCCATAATTTTGGCATAATGGTGCGATTAAGCAGCCTCAGAGGCATCCATGCATGCTGCCCCTGCTGTTTCCTGTCCATTTCCGTGGTGTTTCCATCCTTTTCTGAGGTTCCCAGGTGTTTGGCCAAGCTTCCCTGTGCAGAGCCTTGGTCCCCTTGAAAAATGCTCGAGTCTCCCATTGACTTCAATGGGGCTCGTTATTCGAGACGAGCACTCGAGCATCGGGAAAAGTTCGTCTCGAATAACGAGTACCCGAGCATTTTAGTGCTCGCTCATCTCTAGTTACAGCTTTACGTCTCTTGTATGGCATTATGCCTAAGAATATACTTGAAAGATAAAAATAGAATATAAATAAGATTAAAAAGAAAAGAATAAAATACATATATGTGAACATATTACCCCTTAATGACCTGACCTTTTTTTGTTTTTTCATTTCCATTTTTCACTTTAAAAATCTCTTTAAAAAACTTTTTAATTTTACACATAAAGAACTCTGTGACAGCTTGTTTTCTGCATAAAAAATTGCACTTCATAGTGACGGTATTTAATATTCCATGCCATGTACTGGGAAGGAGTAAAAAAATTCCAAATGCAGTGAAATTGGTGAAAAAACGCATTTGTGCCGTTTTCTTGTGGGCTTGGATTTTACAGCTTTCACTGGGCGCCCCAAATTACATGTCTACTTTATTCTTGGGGTCCGTACAATTACGGGGATACCAAATTTGCGTAGGTTTTATGATGTTTTCAAACATTTACAAAAATTAAAACCTCCTGTTCAAAAACTTTTTTTTGTAATTTTGCCATCTTCTGGTGCTAATAACTTTTTCATACTTCATTGTACGGAGCAGTGGGTGGTGTCATTTTTTGTGATTTTTGATGACATTTTCATTGCTATAATTTTTAGGACTGTACAACTTTTTGATCACTTTTCATTGATTTTTTTATATTTGCCATTTTCGACTTTGGCCGCTATTTTCCGTTATGGGGTTAAACACAGTGAAATACCGTTATTTTATTTTGACAGATCAGGCATTTTCAGACTTGGCAATATCTAATGTGTTTATGATTTTTACTGTTTATTTATATTTATATCAGTTCTAGGGAAAGGGGGTGATTTGAATTTTTAAGTTTTTTATTACAATTTTTTTTTCCTTTTTTTTTTTTCCTTTTTTTCAGACTCCTTAGGGTAATTTAACCCTAGGTTGTCTGAGTGATCCTATCATATACTGCCATACTACAGTATGGCAGTATATGGGGATTTTGCTCATCCTTCATTTATATTATATAGTATAGTGTATAGTAAGCGTTGCATAGTACATACATTACATACAATATATAGTAGAGTAAACAGTAAGGCTATATTCACACGAACGTATGGGGGACGTATATACGGGCGACGTATATACGGCCGATATACGTCCCCCATACACTTCTATGGGCGCACGGCACCCTACGGGAGCGGTACGGTGCCGCACACGTGCGGCACCGTACCGTTCCGTACCCGGGAAAAAGATAGGACCTGTCCTATCTTTTCCCGTAATACGGCGCCGTGCGCCATAGGTTGCTATGGAGAGGGGCGGGGGTGAGCTGCGCTCACCTCCTCCTCCTCTCCCCGTACACTGCCGTTGCCCGCTACGGTACGGTACGGGCGGGCAACGGCAGTGTGAATATAGCCTAAGAGGTACGGTATACAGTACATTGACTATATGAATCCTTCCTGAGGGAGAGTGAATCCACCCAGGGCGAGTCGAACGAGGGCTGGATACAGGGATTATTTATTATTAGGGATAATAATTTATTATTATCCCTAATTATTATTTATTACAGGGATTATTATTTATTACAGGGATTATTTATACAATACTATGTTCATGCCAAAACCAATACATTGGCCGTACTATTACACCATTAAAATCATGTATTGGAGAACAAATCTGTAATGTTAGGAAATGAGTCACAGTCATAACTGATCAAATCATTTTAAGTTGCACATAACCAAGACTCCAGACAATTAAGGCCCCTTTCTGAAAACTGATGGCACTCTGATGCAAAATGTGCGTTTTTCACTGACCAAACCCTGATCGCACCCTGATCAAACTCTGACGTGATCTGCAACGCAAGTGTGAAAGGGGCCTAACATTTGCAGCAATACACACACATGTTAGCCCAAATACCTAGAGCGGAGTCCAGGAAAATGGAATATTTTGGAACATGGGCAATATTATCCCGAAAAACATTAGATGAAGGGCGTGGCCTGGATGAGCTCTGAGACAGACGAGTGAGAGGGAGCTCTGTCTCTAGGCCTGCTAGCGACTAATAACCAGCATTACGTAGCTTTCCCAGAACACCGGAGAACATCAGTAAGAGACCACATACCATGATGACAAGGAAGAGATCGGCGAAAACGGGTCCAAAACGACTCATGGACTTCTACCTGACAAGACCCCATGCACCGGGCCTGTCACAAGATGGCGGCGAGCACCCGTCCTCACCATGTTCCTCATCCAGCGGCGGCAGCTATCCATCTCGGCCCACGGCTACGGAGCAGAGATCCCCATCGGAGCGGGAGGCAAATGAGAGGGCAACATCAACCCCAAGTCCGGCAGAGCCAGCACCCGCCACGAGGCTGAGCAACGAGCGCGGCTCAAACAAAATGGCGCCGTCCGGACAGAGATACAGCTTTTCACCGAGCCAAAGCCCGGACAAACAGAGACCTCGACTTTCTGCTGCACTAACAGGTACCTCAAATAAACCCATAGACTGGGAAGATGATACAGAGGACCCAATAAGAGATCTCCCTAGTACTGACCAACCGGCTTCAGAGACATTTATTAAGAATATGATACTGGCACTGAAAGGGTCAATTCAGAAAGATCTCTCTCATCTCACTTCTGCCTTAAACACCTCTATGGAGGAACTAGGTGGGAGAGTTGACCAGCTAGAAAACAAAATGTCAGAAGTCACCAGCTCTCATAATGAGCTCATTGATGCACACTATGGGCTGGAGGAGGAGGTGGATAGGTTGAAGATAAAAATAGCAGACATGGAAGACAGAGGGAGAAGACACAATGTAAAATTCAGAGGCATTCCTGAGTCCATCTTACCAGCAAACCTGGACGAATATATCACCAAGCTAATAAGCACAGTCCTCCCAAATGTCCCAAAGCAAGAGTGTCTCCTAGATAGAGCCCACAGACTACCGAAGCCTAAATCAATACCGGATAATCTACCTAGAGATGCAATAGCAAGGCTTCATTATTTCCATGTAAAAGAGCTCCTAATGGCCGCTTCTCGAAAGTCACAAAATCTCCCGGAACCATACTCGGGCATCAGATTATTTGTGGATCTATCTCAAGCTACACTTCAAGCCAGGAAAAAATTTGGTGCAACAACGGCAACATTGAGAGCAAACAACATACCATATAAGTGGGGTTCCCCGCTGAAGCTGCTAGTGAGAAAAGATGGGGTATTCCATACATCAAGAATCCGGAGGAAGGTCCCGCACTTCCGGAAGAATGGGGCCTTAAACAGGTGGAACCCTCATCACACCAGAAAACGGCAAGAATCTCCAATGACTGGGAAATCGCCTGAAAAAGGAAACATCACCCATTTGGAGCAGCATGGTCAACAGGCTGAAAAGCTCCAGGTGAACATTACCCCCCAATAAAGCAGGAATATTTTTATCCTGCATTCCTGATGCTACTTTTGACTGTTTTATTTTTTTTTCTGTTCTTATATGTATTGACTTCAGGGCCCTGTTAAGATGGTGGCAGCAGGATCACTGTGTCCCCTTCACTGTCACAAGGCTTTGTTGGCTACATATATGTTGTAGAGGTTTAAATCTTAATTGTTGTAAAGAAGTTGTATTAGTTAAGGGTATATTACAATCCAATACTCACAAAGATAAGAAAAAAAAGGTGGAAATTCAGGATGTCAGGGTGGTACAAGCAAAAAAGTCCAAAGTCAAATGTCTTTTAAAATAGTGAGTCTAAATACTAAAGGGCTCAACTCCCCATTTAAGAGAGCATCGGTTTGGAGGGATGCAATAAAAGACAAAGCAGACATTTTATGCCTGCAAGAAACGCACTTCTCCCAATCACATAGCCCAAAGTTCACACATCACAAATTCCCTACGATTATCTCAGCCAAAGCACAAAGGAAAGTTGCAGGGGTTACTATAGCAATTAGGGATGGGGTAGACATCAAAATTTAGTCATGAATAATTGACGAAGGAGGTAGATACATAATTCTTGTATGTACAATAAGATCCATTCAATTTACACTAGTAAATGTTTATAGCCCAAATTCAGCACAAGTTCGTTTTCTTAATAAACTGCTTAAAAAAGTAAGAAAAATTCAAAAAGGAAACCTACTGCTATGCGAAGATTGGCTCCTGAAGGAGGGGTTATACGACTGCTTTAGATGTCTTAATCCAATCTCGAAAGAATTTAAGTTTTTTTCCCATAGACATAGATCTCTTTCTAGAATCGATCTGTTCTTATCAGATAGAAATACGCTCCCGTGGGTGACCACATTAAGTGTGGGAGTGACTACTTGGTCAGACCACGCCCCTATTTTTCTTGAAATTTCTTTGACCCCAAAGTTATTGCCCACACGGATATGGAGAAACGCACCTTTTCTATTCCACCTTCCCTCTTTCAAAGGAAAAATAGAGAGAGATATGAGAGAGTTTTTCAGTACAAACAAAGTAGATAATATCACAGAGAGTGAATTATGGGCAGCCCACAAGATAGCGGTAAGAGGTTCATTGATGCAAATAAGCGCACAACACAAAAAAACAAGAGAGAGGAAAATAGATGAATGCCTAAAACTCATAAAATCTCATGAGATCACACTTCAAAATCAAAACAATCTAACCACCTACAAAGCATTAATGAAAGCTAGGTAAACTCTTAGGGCGGTCTTATTGTCTCAATATAATAAAAAACTTAACGCTACGAAAGCAACTTACTATTCAAATTTTAACAAACCTAGTAAACTTATGGCTCGTGAGGTCAAACCGCCAAAATCTAAACCATCTATTCCATACCTTATCAACCCGGATAACCCACTATCCAAAGAAACTCATCCACAAAAAATTTCCAACATTTTTAAAGATTTCTATAAGAAATTATATTATCTAAAAGATGATAACCAAACACACCAACCTACAACAGAAGGGATTAAGGCATACTTAAATCTTCCAAAGATAACAAAAGTGCAATTAGAGGCATTGAATTCCCCAATTACATTGCTGGAGCTAGAGAATATAATATTTCACACACCAAAGGATAAAACCCCGGGACCCAATGGGTTCAGTAACGAATATTATAAAGCTTTCCTCCCAATCCTAGGCCCATACATGGTGAAAGCTTTCAACGAAATCATGTCAACAGGCTCCATACCTCCAGTATTGCTGGAAGCTACAATAGTCACCCTCCCTAAACCGGGAAAAGACCCCACATCGCCACCTAACTTCCGCCCAATATCACTATTAAATTGCGACACAAAAATATACACCAAATTATTAGCGAATAGAATACTTAAAGTTCTCCCTTCTTTAATTCACGGAGACCAGGTAGGGTTCACAAAGGGGAGACAGGCTCCAGATGGGACAAGGAGGGTCATCGACCTGGTCTCGCTCATGGAATCCTCTCGGATGCCTTCTCTGCTCCTAACTTTGGATGCGGAGAAGGCATTCGACAGGATACATTGGCAGTTTGTTTTCTCTACATTAGACAAATTTGGTTTTAAGGGCCCCATTGCAGATGCTATTAAAGGATTATATGCAAGGGTCATGGCCAACGGCTTTATCTCTGATCCTTTTAAGATCACAAACGGCACCCGTCAGGGCTGTCCTCTTTCCCCCCTCATTTTCGTAATGGTTATGGAACCACTGGCGGAGACAATTAGAAGGTCCCAAAACATTGAGGGAATAGACTGCGGAGGGAGACCACATAAAATTGGCCTCTTCGCGGACGATGTAGTTCTGGCTCTGACTAACCCCATAAAATCCTTAAGACATAACTTAGTAACGTTAGAGGAATTTGGAAGTAACTCATATTACAAAGTAAATCCCAACAAATCCCTTATGCTAGGCTGTAACATTGAACAACGTATGAAGACAGAGATATCAAGGGAATTTCCATTTGTGTGGGAAAATGAAAGCGTCCCTTATCTAGGCATAAAAATCTGCATCCCTCTTAAAAAGATGGTTACAGTAAATTTCCTCCCACTTTATCAAAAGATACAAGCAGAAATTAACGCGATAAGTCCAATGGAACATTTGTGGTTCGGAAAAATTACTCTCTATATGATGATGATATTACCAAAAATATTGTACGCATTCAGAACTATGGCTATTCCAATCCCCAACTATATTATAGCAAAATTCCAAAAACAAATGTCAAAATATATCTGGAAGGGTCACATACCAAGAGTAAATTCCAAAACATTACAAACTCCCAAGTCAGAAGGGGGTATGGGAGTCCCAAACCTATATAGGTACCATAAAGCATTTGTATTTCAACAAGGGAAAGAGTGGTGTAGCACACAACATAACACCTCATGGCCTCAGATAGAAGCTCACTTAGCAGGTGGATCTTCATTACAACATCTGCTTATAGCTCACTCTACATGGAGAAATATTCCATTACCCTCTCAGGCTGTGCCAACAGTAAGAGCCACAGTAGATATATGGAAACAATATTTAACAGCCTCACTAACCAATTCACCAAGATTAAAGCTGCTAAACATCCCCCTATTAACTCTTAAAATTTGTAATCCGAAGTTAGACATACAACATTGGCTGCAGAAGGGCATCCAGACAGTGAGTGAACTTTGGGGAAGGAACTCAATAGTCCCATTTTGCAAGCTAAGGGATAAATTCTCACTCACAAAATCTGATTATATGCTGTATTCACAAATTAAACCATTAGTGAATGAATTGAAAGGTCCTAAAATTTTGATACCAACGAATATGGCCAATTACCTGGAAGGTACCCTGGATAAAGTATTTAAAAAAACAAGGGTCATATACGACACGTTTAGGATGGCTCAAAATCCGGAGAGAATTTCCTCATTAGAAAAATGGGAAAGAGACCTAAGCATAGTAATTTCTGATAAAGAGTGGAAATTAGCAAATTATTGGTCTTCCAAGGCCTCTAAATCATCAATGTTTCCAGGTTCTAAAGAAGACTGCTGGAGAAATTGCAGAGGAGTAGGTACATTACATCATATCTTTTGGAATTGTAAAGCGATAGGCTCTTTCTGGAAAGATGTATTTGATTTATGCTCAAAAATAGCAGTAAAACAAATATTTCCTAGACCTGCATTAGCCCTTCTAAACATAGGGAGAGGTAAGATTCACAAGAGCTTACGTAAGGTGGTGGGACATATACTACTAACAGCAAAGCTTCTTCTCGCCAGAAACTGGAAAAACCCATCTCCACCGAAAATCACCAACCTAATTGAGTCAGTAGCAGAACATTGTTCACTGGAAAAAATGCTGGCCCTAAGGAACAACTCTTTAGGAGAATATAATAAAATGTGGAAACCTTGGCTAAAAATTTTCCCTAGGCTAGACCCAAGCATAATACCGTATATACTCGAGTATAAGCCGACCCAAGTATAAGCCGAGCCCCCTAATTTTATCACAAAATACTGGGAAAACCTATTGACTCGAGTATAAACCGAGGGTGGGAAATGCATTGGTCACAGCCTCCCCAGTATATAGCCAGCCAGCCCCTGCCCCAGTGTATATAGCCAGCCAGCCCCTGCCCCAGTGTATATAGTCAGCCAGCCCCTGCCCAAGTGTATATAGCCAGCCAGCCCCTGCCCCAGTGTATATAGCCAGCCAGCCCCTGCCCCAGTGTATATAGCCAGCCAGCCCCTGCCCCAGTGTATATAGCCTGCCAGCCCCTGCCCCAGTGTATATAGCCTGCCAGCCCCTGCCCCAGTGTATATAGCCTGCCAGCCCCTGCCCCAGTGTATATAGCCTGCCAGCCCCTGCCCCAGTGTATATAGCCTGCCAGCCCCTGCCCCAGTGTATATAGCCTGCCAGCTGCTGCCCCAGTGTATATAGCCTGCCAGCCCCTGCCCCAGTGTATATAGCCTGCCAGCCCCCGCCCCAGTGTATATAGCCTGCCAGACACTGCCCCAGTGTATATAGCCTGCCAGACACTGCCCCAGTGTATATAGCCTGCCAGACCCTGCCCCAGTGTATATAACCTGCCGCCGCTGCCGGACAGATCGCACAGAAGATATACAGGAGTCGACGGAAAGATGAGTTTTGATTTATTTATTTTTTTGCCTCGAGTATAAGCCGAGTTTGGGTTTTTCAGCACATTTTTTTGTGCTGAAAAACTAGGCTTATACTCGAGTATATAAGGTAGGTCTTTCAAACCAAGGAAGAATAGAAGAACCAGCAACTAATTGAATATTTGACTACTATAGACCATAATGAATAACCACTGATTCCTGAATATAAACACAAGTATAAGCATGACACATTTGAGTATAATATTAAGATTCTCCTCCCTCGGTAAGGAAGAGAAATTTTAATTAGACCCTTTGTTACCAATTTAGTTGGACTAGGTTAGTCGTTGAAACCCCGGTTAGGGGTAAGTTGTAGAGTTCTTAGTTTTACAGAGTTAAGGTAATGAGATGGAATCCGCAAAAGAAGGCTAAAGCAGTAAATTAAAACAGAAATAGCTAGTTAATACAGCACCCTCCGTGGGATTAGTCAGGAAGATAGAGCTGATACAAGAATTAAAGAGGATGTGTACAATGCAAGAAATGTCATGCTGTCAGTAAATAAGAAGTTCTAACTATTGTCCAGAATACGTATTACTATAACATGCCTGAACTTTCAGATAAATGTACATATATATAACTTGAATGTATCCTTTATACTCTGCATATGTTAAATTATAAATAAAAACTTATATATAAAAAAAAAAAAAATAAACATTAGATGAATTTCATCCCCATTATCCACTTTCCCAAATATTTGGGGGAGGAACCTTTTAGGAAGGGTCATGGCTCCCACACAGTATGGCAGACTTCCTATCATTTACACCACATACTATACATATATAGCTCAAATGCCAGCACCTAGCATTGGAGTAAATAATAACAATAAATATATATTCATTGTCGCCATCATATTCCGCAGTGCTTTACAGATCATAGGGTACATATACAAATAAAATAAGACATAGAGGAATTATGTTGACAAATGGGAAGATTAAACAATTGGAAAGAAGGTCCTCCATGCAAGAGCTTACAGTCTATGAATATGAGAGTTTTGTTAAGGTTATTAAATATTTGTTAGTTTATCATTGTTAAAGCTACTTTTTTCATCATTCACAAAGGATCAGTTTAAAAGGGCTTAATAATGCAAAGCGGGAAAAGAACATTTTTAAGCCTAGGATAATAATAACAGCCTATGGTACCCCAAGTACATATGCTGCTAATTAGTTGCTATCAAATTAATATTAATTTATCTACTTATTTGTTTAATTATCTTTTAAAATAAATTTTATTTATTGAAAGCCTTTTGTAATTTACCAGTAACATTACGATTGAGAAACGGAATAAGCACCGGACAGACAGACTACTCTGAGACATGATTCAGCTGCTCTTAAGTCTTTCAAAGGGATTTTCCTGGAAGAAAATGAGTGTGTTCAACGCCCTTTAGTCTTATTCTTGAGCCCATCAGGAGCATTCAGGAAATACATAACTGGTATTTAATACTGTTTAGTAACCGATTCTTGATTGTTCTTCCAGTACTTCACTGAATAAAAACCTATGTGATTATGCAAAAAAAATATATATATATCATCACCTGACTGATTCATTTCTACAGTTCAGAGCTGTAAAGAATGAAAATTACAAAGGAAATACCATCTCTATATATGACAACATTTTATAAATATTCTATTTACAAAACAGTAGTGATTAATGAGGGATCACAATACCTTAAATATAAAGAACATTTTGTTCAGACTGCACATATTTTTGCACAGAGGTGAAAGATATTTTTGGACACTTCATAACCTATCAAACAATGCCCCTCCCTCCACCATGCGTGGGCATTCAGGATTCTGAGACCCAAAACTATTTTGCCTTTGACATAGTAAAATGATGTAAAACGTTGTATTTTTAAATAGCACTATTTATATAATGTATTTGACTTGTTATAAACTTGAAAAGATGTATTAATTGTTTTTGATTGGGAAGGGGGGCTATCCCATTATTTGTTTTCACAGTATTCAGCATTATCAACTACATTACAATGATAAAAAAAAGTGTTTACATATAAACATGCCACTCCCCAAATTCTAAAAAGAATGTAACCATCTCAATTAACACATCAGTCTAAGCTATCATTCTGCCATGTCTCACTAATACCCACTTTATCAAATTTACCCTCAAATATTCTGAATTCTAGTTCATAGTTTATACGGTTAAAAAAAGATACTTGTTTGGTATAGGACTCCAGCAAAATTGCACAAAATTGCACAAAATATTCCCGTCTGTCCCATACACCTGCTGGCGCTATGGTGGAGGGGTGGGCTCCATGCTCCATATATGGTGGGAATGCAAACCCATACAAGATCTCTGGCAAGCTGTCTTTGACCTCTATAACAGTGTCTGCAAGAGAAAAGTAGTTCCAATCCCTGAGCTGGCACTTCTATCCATGGCTTCTGGTCCCATCGCTAAATACAAAAAGAATTTGCTGCGCCACTTTCTCATGGCTACACGGCAGATAATCCCAAGACTCTGGAGGTCGACAGAAGCACCTACCAGACTGCAGTGGATAGAGGCGCTAGACTCAATTAGGCTTATGGAGGAATTAAAGGCAAGTGACGAAGGCAAATATGAGCAATTTAATAAGATATGGTCTGTTTGGATCGATTACCGAAATACACCCGTTCTACATGGTTGGCTGAACACAGGCGGCGGCCGACATGAATCACGAGTGTAATTACGAAATAACGAGCACTCATGCTGACCACTCCCCCATTTCCCGCACCACCCTACCCTTCCCCTCCTCTTCCTGAACCCCACCACCCCCTATGTGTTCTGTCTTGTCTCGTGTCTGTAACTCACCTTCAAGTTCCTTTTGATGTTGTTGACAGGTCACACTGTCATTTTGTTACTTGTTACTGTTATAAAACTTACTTCTCAGTTTAATTGTAAGGTTTACCAATTCATATGTACACATATGTAAAGTTGTAAAGTGGATACGCAAATACGAATGTTGCTAAAGGAACAATGACCTATCATATGTTGTCATGCTATGCAACAATCAATAAAGTTTGATGTTGAACTAAAAAAAAAAAAAGACACTTGTCCATCAAGTTCAGCCAAGGACGGGAAGGGATTGCATGAGGAAGGGATTTAGGAGAAACAATTTTATATAACATAACCATCAAAGTTATTTAGGTGCTCTCTGCTCTCCCTGCAGTGACTAGCCCCTCAGGCAGGCTATTCCACAGATTGACAGTTCTCATTGTAAAAAAGCCCTGTAGCCTCTGGTGAATAAACCTTGTTTGCTCCAGATGGAGACAGTGCCCCCTTGTCTTTTGATTTGATTTAATCTGAAAAAACTTACCACCATAATTTTTGTATGGACCATTCATATATTTATATAAATTAATCATGTCCCCTCGTAGTTGTCTTTTTTCCAAACTAAATAAATCTAGTTGTTTTAATCTTTCCTCATACCTAAGACGATCCATACCCTTATTATTTTTGTGGCTCTACGTTGAACCCTCTCAAGCTCCAAGGCATCCTTTTCATGGACGGGTGCCTAGAACTGGACAGCATATTCCAGGTGAGGTCGAACCAATATCTTGTACATTGGTAATATTACATCCCTATCCCGAGAGTCCATACCACTTTTGATACATGACAAGATCCTACTGGCTTTAGAGGCAGCTGATTGACATTGCATGATGTTATTTAATTTATGATCTACTAGTACCACCAGGTCCTTCTCAACAAGGGACTCTCCCAGATTTACTCCCCCAAGGACATATGTTGCCTTTGGATTATAAGCCCCCAGGTGTATTATCATACATTTATCCACATTAAAGGAAACCTACCATTTAGAATCGCAGGGGTAAGCTGTAAGTACCGAGCACCAGCTCAGGGTGAGCTGGTGCCGGTACTTACTTTTGTTAGTGTTATAAACCGCGGTATCGGTACTTACAGCTTACCCCTACCATTCTAAATGGTAGGTTTCCTTTAAACCTCATTTACCAAGTGGATGACCAAACACTCAGTTTGTCCAAGTCCCCCTGCAGCAAATGAACATCCTCCATAGACTGTATTACACTACACAGCTTGGTGTCATCTGCAAAAATAGACACAGTGCTATTAATTCCTACCTCTATATCATTAATAAATATATGAAATAGTAGTGGACCAAGCACAGAACCCTGGGGTACACCACTCATAACTGGTGACCATTCCGAGTAGGAATCATTGACCACAACTCTCTGGATATGATCATTCAGCCAGTTCTCAATCCAATTGCAAATGATTTCTGCCAAACCAATTGACCTTATTTTACCCATTAGGCGTCTATGAAGGACAATGTCAAATGCCTATGCAAAGTCCAAGAACACAGACTCCACAGCAGCTCCTCTGTCCAAGCATCTGCTCACCTCTTCATAGAAGCAGATCAGGTTAGTCTGACAACTTCTATTCTTAGTAAACCCATGCTGGCTGTCACTTATTATACTATTTGATGACACATACTCCAATATATAGTCTTTTACTAACTCTTCCAATATTTTCTCCACAATGGAAGTTATGCTTACAGCCATGTAATTGCCTTTTGTTTCTGCTTTTTACAGTTTAAGAGGAAAATAATTATATTATGATTGCTGTTCCCAAGGGGTTCCTTGACACTGACATTTTGGACAATCTTTGCATTATTACAAATCACAAGGTCCAACAATGCATCACCTCCTGTGGGATCTTCTACAAGCTGCACCATAAAGTTATCCTGCAGAAAGTTGATAAAATGTCTCACCTTCACAGATGAAGAAGACCACAATTTATATTTGGAAAGTTAAAGTCTCCCATTATCACTACTGTCCCCTCCTGTGCAGCCCGCTCCATCTGTTTATATAGGTGACCCTCTATTTCCTCCGAGATGTTAGGGGGTCTTTAAATGGCACCAAAAATAATTTTCTCAAAGCTCTTCTGGCTTTGAATTTCAACCCACAAAGTTTCAGCCTCCTCACACGCTTCTGAAACCACTGTCTCATTCATAATCACTTTTAAGTCAATCGCTTAGTCCCCCATACACCTCCCACCTCACCACCCACCAACATAACCTGTCCCCTCGCTGACCTGTCTACCCCTTTAGTGTCTTCTTTTTCCTCCTCCCTCGATCCTAGTTCTTCATCCTTGCTATTGAGGGAGGGGTGACCAAGTGTCTTTTGAGGTCTGCACAGAGTTTATCAGACTGTAAGAACTCCAGGATGTCATAAAAAGCTCTCTGGACACTTCAAAAGATGCCAATTGTCATATAGTTCAACAATTCTACACACTTAATATAAGCTTTTCCATGACAATATAGTTGTGCACTTTTGTGCACAAATTAATGCTACCACCTCCTGCACGTACCACAAATAAACTGTAACCGGGAAGCATAATACAACACAAAAGGCTGAGTATACATACATATTATTGTTTGTATAATTGAAAGTTATACGATTTTCCAAAATACCCTTAGGGACAGATGCAAAAAGTATGTCCACACGTTCAGTTTTCCAGGTGCAGTTTTTGATATCCAAACCAGGAGTGGAGTGAAAATAGAGGAGGAGTAACTCTTGTCAATGGTAATGCTCACTTATTATAATCCACACCTGCTTTTGGCTTCAAAAACTACATCTGAAAAACGGAACATTTGGATGCACCATAATAACTCTTTAGATTTTGGCTTGCTGTCATTCAAAAGAAATTTTCATCCCTTGTCATGTGATATCACACAGGTTATTGGCTCTTTACAGATAATCAAAGATGTGCGTTGCAACAAGCCGCGCACCTGTGTGATATCACACAAGCAGGGAAATAACAAGCCGTGCACCTGTGTAACCTCACATGAACTGGGATCGGTTTTTATTAACAGAAAATAAACAATAAAGCTTACTATACAATGACAGCAAGCGCAGATCTAGAAAACAGTGAGAAATTGATACAGATAGTATATTGGAAAGTTGTATAGCATTACATTATCCCAAACAAAGGCTAAAATTAGACAACCCTTTTAACATGCCCCTACCCATTTCCATGGTCCTCACACGTGCCCCAGTAATATATAGTAGCCTCCACAAATGCTCCAGCAGTTTTCAGGTAGCCACCACATGTGCCCAATGTCAAGACTCGGGATCAGTGAGCCCCCTGGCACCGCGGGAGATGGTACTAGCCGACACCTGGGACCGCAAAGCGGGATAGACCTGCTGCAGCAGGGTGCCACCAGGTTGTTCCACAGCCAAGTTCGTGGTACTGAATTGGAGTCCAGGCTCGTGGTCATTTACAGGCAGGTAGTCAGGGCAGGTGGCAGAGATGCAGGGTCAGGGTCAAGTCCGAGGTCACAACAGGAGAGCAAAACAGGAACGCAGGAGGGAAGCTTTATCAATGGAATGA
Source organism: Engystomops pustulosus (assembly GCF_040894005.1). Lineage (NCBI taxonomy): Eukaryota > Metazoa > Chordata > Amphibia > Anura > Leptodactylidae > Engystomops > Engystomops pustulosus. Next base: position 45,187,218 of record NC_092420.1, read on the forward strand.
AGCTCAAAGATCCAGCGGGGAATAATGGGAGCCGCCGGTCTTTATGGAAACCCGGAAATGGCCTGTGGCAATTAGCGGTGCGCTTGGGAGTGCCCGGTGAAAAGCAGTTTTCCCCACCCTCGGGAAACCGCTCTGTTATGTGCCTATTACAAATACATAAAAACACCCATATCCTTTCTATTAGACATAGATGCATGATTTCACGAGGGGGGGGGGGAACCACTCTTCACTGACCGGTAAACTTTCATATTTTCAACTTCTCTTTTTATCGAAAAAAGCCAGTTTTATTATAAAGCCTCTTTGACAATGTGCATACCATTCTCTAAGGGGAAATGGGGGAGCCAGAAAAATGGCTCCTGTTGACAGGTTCCCTTTAAAGAGGGTTCACACCATTTCAATATTATGCAATACTTGCAGAACTCCATACAGTATTCCGCTGCAGAGTATTTGCCTTACTCCAGGGAGCGGCGTTAAAGGGAACCTGTCACCAGGGACCTCATTTCCACTAAAGACCGGTAGCAGGAGTGATGGGCTTCTGAAAAGTGTGAAAATTAGGTCCCTGGTGACTGGTTCCCTTTAAGATTCTGCTATTTCAATGTGTATGCATAAGAAAAAAACAGAAACACCTCGGGTGATAACCTCCAGAGAAAGAGAAATATAACGAACCCCTTATTAGGGGTGCTCAACTGGTGCCGACTAATCGTACAGCAGAATAACCCAGGAAGGGGTCATAGAATAATCGGTGGTCTTCCTTTGTGGATAAGTTGGATCTCAATGTCAAAGATTCCCAATGTGTTCCCCAAAATTAGGAACTTGGGATCACTATGAATATATGCAGAGTAAAAATAAATTTGTGGCGCTATTGTTAAAGGAAATTGACCAACTACCAGGGGGAGTGGACCCCAAATATTATAGTAAAAAACTATTACAGGTAAATTACATCAATTACAACAGTAATAGAAAAGTTCCTTACTGACGCGTTTCGGGTATAACACCCTTTCCCCAAGTGCAGGACCGAAATGAAGACAATGTAAAAATTCAGTTCATATATACAAGTTAATTTAGCAGGGCTGCACAAAGGGCCAATTGTGGTGTGGCCCCTTACAGACCAATAGTATGTGCTTTGGCAAGTTAACCCTTTAGAATTAGTTCAAGTGGGTCATATGGGTATGTTCATAAAATGAAACATGAAATTTTCCATAAAAATGAAGGAAAGTTTAATATCATACCAATAGACCACATAACTGAAGAGGTATCCAGTAGTTTTCCATCTAGTAGAGGTATCCATCTAGTTTTAAAAAGAAGGGAAATATACTGGATCTACAGATTAAAAACCTTAAAACCCGATGGACTAAATGAGGTCACAGAAACGATTTTAGTTTGAAATCCGAACACACACTTTTTGTCCCGTTCTATTAAACTGCTTTACACTGGAGTTTATAACACAAGAACTGACATACACAAGTATATAGGCTCTTTGCAGCGCATTCAATATCAAGTAGTCCACTTACCTTATCCAGTAAACTCTGAAGTGAAAACCACGGAACTAGTTTGGTCTCCCAAAGCCTCTGTAGGAGAAATTTCGGTCCCTATGAGCCTCCGTACTTGTAGTTCTCACATCAGAGGGAAGCCATTTTAGTAGTTTTTTAAAGGATCCAGACCGCATAGCGGATAGTGAGTAAACATGTAGCAAGGTATTCACTCTATCAATACAATTTAAGTACATCAATACACTATAAAGGTTCTTTCACCTATAGTTCATAATTTTATCTCCATGACATTCAGAACAAATGTTAATTTTAGTGGTTTTTAGATTGTTTTAGAGGAGTCCCTCATTGATTGTTCGGCAATCTATTGTTAATACTGCTAGGTCACCTGGTTACCGGTCATCAACCCACCAAACACTATTGCTTTATATATGAGCTACCAATACACACCATGTACTGCAACTGACGAAGAACCTGTTACGGGTTCGAAACGCGTTATGCTTTTCATTTTTATTATATTCTGGTTTTTATATATAATAAAAAATACTAACGGAACGGACCGCGCCAAACTTTCTTTGATCGAATTGGGGTTATCCAATAGAAACCCATATCGGAGAAACTCATTGTTCCCACACCGGACGGGTAAACCCACCGGAACCCCAAGAGGCTGCAGACCGCTCCAATTTTAACAATACCTGCTATATGTGTTGTGCCATTTTGCGCAACTCAACAAGGTGAGTGTACACCTATACAAATTATTGATATCCAGCTATCCTGAGTTAACCTACACATCCAGCGCCCTTTTTTCTTGTCTCCTGTCCCCACTTTATCTTATATAGCAATAAGAGGCTTTCATGCAGATAACTTACACTAATTCATAATAACCGGCGGTGTGTGGATAAGAAAGGCGCGTAAGCGCCACAGTAAGCACACTCGCACCTGCGCAGTGTGGTGTATAGAATGCCCGGGCTTGCGCCCGAGTGTATCGCTATGGAGGCGCATGGTGGACCTAGATAGCTGCACACGCAAGGGCGATAGTGCGGGAACAGCGATGTCGGTAAGGTGTACAAAAATGACTGCTCGCGCATCTTCTCTATGGAAAGTATTCGTTATTAAATAATGCTGCAAACTATTTATAAAAAGTATAAACAAATTAAACTTATTGTAAAGAGAGAATATGTATATATGATAAAGTAAAAAAGTAAAAATTCATATCTAATAATTAATAGGAACATACATATAAAGGGTGTAAAATATAGAAAACATAAGCGATACTAGATAGTTAAAAAACAAATACCGTATATACTCGAGTATAAGCCGACCCGATTATAAGCCGAGACCCCTAATTTTACCACCAAAAACTGGGAAAACCTATTGACTCGAGTATAAGCTGAGGGTGTAGTATACAGCCTGCCCTGCCCCAAGTAGTATACAGCCTGCCCTGCCCCAAGTAGTATACAGCCTGCCCTGCCCCAAGTGGTATACAGCCTGCCCTGCCCCAAGTAGTATACAGCCAGCCATGCCCCAAGTAGTATACAGCCTGCCATGCCCCAAGTGGTATACAGCCTGACTTGCCCCAAGTGGTATACAGCGAGCCCCAAGTATGTCAAGCTAATAAAAAAAATAAACTTAATACTCACCTTTAATATTCGGCACGGCTCCTGGTCCTCGTCGGAGGCTTCTCTCTGCATTCTTCACTAGCCGGCAGTCGCGTCCATGCAAGCTGCCAGCGAGCGTGCACTATGATGCGGCAGTGTGGGCCCGCATCATAGTGTGGGCCCGCCGGCAGCACGCATGGACGCGACTGCTGGCTAGTGAAGAATGCAGAGAGAAGTGGAAGCCGACGCTGAGGACTGGGAGCCACCGCCGAGGATCCGGGAGCCGCCGCCGAGGATCCGGGTGCTGGAGGGTGAGTATTAATTATTTTTTTTTAATTGACACGTGTTTAACCCTAGGTAAGATTTTTCAGCACATTTTCTGTGCTGAAAAACTCGGCTTATACACGAGTATATACGGTAAATAGATAATTAGATATAATTATATAAAGATGAATAACCTAAAACCATATACAAAACATATAAAAATGTATACATAAAATTATACATAGAAATACACTCACCGGCCACTTTATTAGGTACACCTGTCCAACTGCTCGTTAACACTTAATTTCTAATCAGCCAATCACATGGCGGCAACTCAGTGCATTTAGGCATGTAGACATGGTCAAGACAATCTCCTGCAGTTCAAACCGAGCATCAGTATGGGGAAGAAAGGTGATTTGAGTGCCTTTGAACGTGGCATGGTTGTTGGTGCCAGAAGGGCTGGTCTGAGTATTTCAGAAACTGCTGATCTACTGGGATTTTCACGCACAACCATCTCTAGGGTTTACAGAGAATGGTCCCAAAAATAAAAAACATCCAGTGAGCGGCAGTTCTGTGGGCAGAAATGCCTTGTTGATGCCAGAGGTCAGAGGAGAATGGGCAGACTGGTTCGAGCTGATAGAAAGGCAACAGTGACTCAAATCGCCACTCGTTACAACCAAGGTAGGCAGAAGAGCATCTCTGAACACACAGTACGTCGAACTTTGAGGCAGATGGGCTACAGTAGCAGAAGACCACACCGGGTGCCACTCCTTTCAGCTAAGAACAGGAAACAGAGGCTACAATTTGAACAAGCTCATCGAAATTGGACAGTAGAAGATTGGAAAAACGTTGCCTGGTCTGATGAGTCTCGATTTCTGCTGCGACATTCGGATGATAGGGTCAGAATTTGGCGTCAACAACATGAAAGCATGGATCCATCCTGCCTTGTATCAACGGTTCAGGCTGGTGGTGGTGGTGTCATGGTGTGGGGAATATTTTCTTGGCACTCTTTGGGCCCCTTGGTACCAATTGAGCATCGTTGCAATGCCACAGCCTACCTGAGTATTGTTGCTGACCATGTCCATCCCTTTATGACCACAATGTACCCAACATCTGATGGCTACTTTCAGCAGGATAATGCGCCATGTCATAAAGCTGGAATCATCTCAGACTGGTTTCTTGAATATGACAATGAGTTCACTGTACTCAAATGGCCTCCACAGTCACCAGATCTCAATCCAAAAGAGCATCTTTGGGATGTGGTGGAACAGGAGATTCGCATCATGGATGTGCAGCCGACAAATCTGCGGCAACTGTGTGATGCCATCATGTCAATATGGACCAAAATCTCTGAGGAATGCTTCCAGCACCTTGTTGAATCTATGCCACGAAGAATCGAGGCAGTTCTGAAGGCAAAAGGGGGTCCAACCCGTTACTAGCATGGTGTACCTAATAAATTGGTCGGTGAGTGTATGTTTTTAGCGCACACTGCCTAGTGCCAGGATATTTTTCTTCCTATGCATGGGTGTCTAATAACACTACAATATTGTGTTTTTTAAGATTGTCCTGAATAAGAAATTTATTCTTTACTTGATTACTGTGTGGTGGAATTTTCTTTCTGGTTCAATTGGCTCTTTGTGTAGCCCTAAGCAATTTAACTTGAACTGAATTTTTACATTGTCTTCATTTCATTACTGCACTTTGAGAAAGGGTGTTACACATCAGTAAGAACCTTTTCTATCCCTGTTGTAATTTTTGTAATTTACCTGTAATATTTAGGGTCCACTCCCCCTAGTAGTAGTTGTTCAATATTCAATAAACTAGCGCCACAACTTTTGCCAAATTTGTTTTCATCTACATATATGCAATTGCAATGTGATCTGGTTTATCATAAATGGAACCTAAGTATCGAAAAAAATGTGCCCAGGGATGACCATTCTTCTGCACTTGCAGGAAGTTTCTGTGCCCAGGACTTGGGCTCTCCCTGAATTAGAGAGACAACTACTATCACAACCTGGGCTTGGGAGGCAAATGGATTAATTCTGCGGCACAGTAAACATGATTGGGAAAGGTTTAAAGTTTCTCACAGTCACCTGAGAAGCAATTTGGAGCAACATTTTCACCTTTTGGTATTGGTTTGCAAGAAGTGTTGCATGCAGCTTCAGACTGTTTAGCAATGACACGGACCGTGTTTGCCAATTCAGAAACCAGGCTTTCCAACCACTCCTCCTGGTTCAAAAGATCTATAATTGTGTCCATTCTGGGCGGGAGAAGGGGGAGGGGGTTAAATTAGGGATGGTTCTTCTGTCAGGTACCTGTCAAGCAAACAGTGCAACGACAAGCAGCCTTGGCACAAGCTGTCAAACTGAGTAAGTGGTGGGGAACTAACCCTGTGAAAGCGGGTTCACACTGGGAGAAACCAAACACAAAAACAAACAAGCATCGATAGACAGAATCGAAGGCCTTTTTTCAATGAACATGTCAAAGATATTGGTACTTGTCTAAATGTATAATATTATCTCCCTGATGAAAGATGGCATTTAAAAAATGAACTAATGATCTAAATCTCTGAAACACCCTCTCTTGTTTACTCCACTCCGGAATATTTATATTACTATATATTTTTCAATTTACAATGAAAAAATGTCAAATGGTTTGACAGTTTGTTCAACAGTTGTTCAAGAAAAAGTATACATAGCATAGAATATACTTTGTGTTGCACTGGTGTTAACGGAGTCTATTGCATTAATTGAGATTATACAATAGGTTTGTAACAAAAGATTAAAATGAACTTAAAATCCACAGTATACCAAAAAGTAAAACAAAATTTACCTCTTTTAATTAAGTCACGCATAAAGGAAAGAAAATGGATGAACATGGAAACCTTTCCAATGGGCAGGGATGGGGAAAAGGACACTTAATTACCCTGATCCAAGTCTGCTGATACTCTGGCAGCAGGGCCGCATCTGCCATGAGGCGCAATGAAAATCTTGCCTCAGGCGGCCCTTTAAGAATGGCATTTTACACATGGGCTCCCCCTGTATGGAGAGACCTCACAGGCTGAGCCCCATACAAGGTAGGTGTTTGCTATATTACAGCAAACACCCACCCATAACACCCGCATTCGGTGCCGGTACTGATTACAGGTGCTGACCCTGTAACTGCCTCTGGCAATGCTGCTGGAAGCATTTAAATCCCAGCGGCACAAGGGTGCCACCATATTGGATTTGATCGCCGCCCTCTGTAAAGTAATCATTGAAGTCTATGGCGTGTGTGAAAAAAACTGACCGCACTAGAATATCCTAGTTTGGTCAGCTTTTTCACTGTCAATTTCCAGGAAGTAGCTAAGAGCATATGTGGTATCCCAAATTACACCTTTGGGCCCCTCCACATCAGTGAAAGGGTTACTATTTATTAATGTGGTGTTTTGTAATGAAGTGCACTGTGTATAATGTGATAGCACTGTTCCTATGGCATTATTCATGTATGCTTTGTAGATTGGTTCAAGCCCTGCTAGGTTGGGAGGTAGAACCTGTATATGTAGGAGTTACCTAATATTATGAGTGTCAGAGCAGAGTTTTATGAGGATGGGACCACCTCAGACATGTGCTCAGCGAGTGTATCCGCAGTCAGTAAGTGTGTACTGAAGGAGAGTATCAGCCTGACACAGCAGCAGGAGCTTGACCACAGGCAAAATATCATCATCTGCAGCTCACAGAGAAGGAAAAAGATATCCCCATCACCAAGGTGAGAGACTAAGGACTATAGATGGGCGAATTTGTTAAAATTCGTTTTGTACCGATTTACCGAATTTTTCGAAAAAATTCAATTCGACCCGAATCGAATCAAAATGAATCATGTTTAGTAACAGGCATTTCCTGGCTGCAGAGAGCCTGAAGGGTGTTGTAGAACGTTGTGCTATGCTTAAATATGCATACGGAGCGTGGTTTGGTCTTCAAACAATGCTGTGTTTTAGTATGACACGTCGGGGCTCTTAGAATCGCTTCAGTCTTCACTCGCATGTGCACTTACATAGGCCAACTTCCCCAAATAAGCGAAGCGGGAACGCAGGCTGACAAGGTAACGTCTGTGCCAGCTCGAAAGGACCGAGCTGAGGGCCAAGATCCCACTATAACATCACTGACATGAGATGATTCCATAGATTACGACAGAACCTGTTCTGTTAAACGCGGATACATGTGGAAAGCCCCCCAAAAGAGTGTAGAGGATGTCGGCAGCAATTTTGCATTGACGTCACTGATCATTTTGCCCTTCTTTTCACGCGTCAGTGTTCTCTTTCAATCCGTCAATAATCCATCAGTATTGCTAAAGCCAAAAACAAACAGGAGTTGATCCAGAATAGGGATGAGCAGCAAATGGGATACTTGCATGTCCTCTGTGTTCTGTATCCACTCCTGCTTTTGGCTATCAATCCTGAAGCTTTTCATCCTTCTGACAGATGAAATGAAGGGGAAAACCAAACATAGTGGCAACGTCATAGAGTGACGGAGGGTGAAAACAGCATTATGGAAATCACAGGGTGTTCCAGGGAGACAGCGGTCAGTTGGCAGCAGCATGAGTAGGCTGCAGAGTGGCACAATGACAAATTATGGAGGTGGCGGAAACATGGTAGGCCACAAAGTGGCACAATGATAAGAGTGTGGAGGTGGCGTCAGCAGAAGCAGCAGCAGGAGCCCACAGGTGGCAGCAACATGGTGGCAGCAACAGGGATAGCCACAGAGTGGCGCAATGATTTAGTGTGGAGGTGGCATCAGCAGCAGGATGCCACAGGTGGCAGCAACATGGTGGCAGTAACAGGGAAAGCCACAGAGTGGCACAATTACATAGTGTGTTGGTGGCATCAGAAGCAGCAGGAGCCTGCACAGTGGCACAATGATATAGCGTGAAGGTGGCATCAGTAGCAGCAGCAGGAGTAGCACAATGATATAGTGTGAAGGTGGCATCAGAAGCAGCAGCAGGAGCCCACAGAGTGGCACAATGATATAGTGTGAAGGTGGCATCAGAAGCAGCAGGAGCCTGCAGAGTGGCACAATGATATAGTGTGAAGGTGGCATCAGAAGCAGCAGGAGCCTGCAGAGTGGCACAATGATATAGTGTGAAGGTGGCATCAGCAGCAACAGCAGCAGGAGGAGCCCACAAAGTGGAACAATGATATAGTGTGTTGGTGGCACCAGAAGCAGCAGGAGCCCGCAGAGTGGCACAATGATATAGTGTGAAGGTGGCATCAGAAGCAGCAAGACCGGCAGAGTGGCACAACGATATAGTGTGTTGGTGGCATAAGAAGCAGCAGGAGCCCGCAGAGTGGCACAATGATATAGTGTGAAGGTGGCATCAATAGCAGCAGCAGGAGCCCGCAGAGTGGCACAATGATATAGTGTGAAGGTGGCATCAGAAGCAGCAAGTGCGGCAGAGTGGCACAATGATATAGTGTGTTGGTGGCATCATAAGCAGCAGGAGCCCGCAGAGTGGCACAATGATATAGTGTGAAGGTGGCATCAGTAGCAGCAGCAGCAGGAGCCCACAGAGTGGCACAATGAAATAGTGTGTTGGTGGCATCAGAAGCAGCAGCAGGAGCCCGCAGAGTGGCACATTGATATAGTATGAAGGCGGCCTCAGAAGCAGCAGCAGCAGCAGGAGCCTGCAGAGTGGCACAATGATATAGTGTGAAGGTGGCATCAGAAGAAGCAGGAGCCCGCAGAGTGGCACAATCATATAGTGTGTTGGTGGCATCAGTAGCAGCAGCAGGAGCCCGCAGAGTGGCAGAATGATATAGTATGAAAGTGGCAGCAGGAGCCCGCAGAGTGGCACTATCATATAGTGTGAAGGTGGCATCGGAAGCAGCAGGAGCCCGCAGAGTGGCACAATGATATAATGTGAAAGCGGCATCAGAAGCAGCAGCAGGAGCCCGCAGAGTGGCACAATGATATAGTGTGAAGGCGGCATCAGAAGCAGCAGGAGCCCGCAGAGTGGCACAATGATATAGTGTGAAGGCGGCATCAGAAGCAGCAGCAGCAGGAGCCCGCAGAGTGGCACAATGACATAGTGTGAAGGTGGCATCAGAAGCAGCAGCAGCAGGAGCCCGCAGAGTGGCACAATGACATAGTGTGAAGGTGGCATCAGAAGCAGCAGGAGCCAGCTATCCAGCAGGATTCGACATCTGAATGAACCGACTACGAAATTGGAACACTTTGGATTGATATACGTTCCCTTTTAGTATCTTCTCTTTCCTTTCTGTAATTGTATGCATCTCTGTCAGGTCTCCTAGGTTTACTACAATACATAGACAGATATATTGTTTGATCTCAGTGTCCTGAATGGACCTAGTGTATAGGATATATCATTGTGGGTATCCATCATATCTATGAATAAGACTATAAAAGATGTACCGTATGACTCGCTTCCCGGATATTTATTCCATAGCAGTACCTTCTAGAAATTGCATGGTATTTGCATATATAATATGTAACTACAATATATGTATAATTTTGTATGCACAAACTGTATTTATTGTTTTAGTCCATTAGATGTGATTTTTTTGATAGTTTCTCTACTTATAGGCACGTCCCCTATAGCACTTTAAATTAGGAGATATATATATATACATTTTGTGCATTTACTATATGTCCCATAGGTCATTGTTCCTTCGCTGACAGGTTGCTCCATTTCATGGAGTTCACTTGTGCAGCGCTTATGTACAATATTGCACTGCCTTCTCTGTGCCTAGTGTCTGTGTTACAAGCTGCGCCAAAAACTCTTTTTTCCTTGGCCGAGGATGCGCATATGCCAAATTTTCTAGCGGACTGCGACACTTTTTTTCTCTTCACTTCCGTTTTGCCGGCACGTCACTTCCGGTCACGAACGCACCGGTATCTCATTATTTCAGGCCAGAGTTCAGCGCATAAAAGGTGAGCTATCCACTTTAGAGGCTTCATACCCCTGAGGAAGTCACGTGGGGAGCCTCCCACCCCTACCATTGTTCTGTGTATGGTGTGCATTGTGGCTTAGGTTTGTGGATGGGAACACCTGGGCGTTTGGCCAGGCCCAGGTCTACCCAGTTTTGTCTATACTTCATCATTATATGGCACTTGCACTTTCTACATGTGTATTCATGTGTTATGCTTTATAGGTTTGTAAGTATTTGATCGCTTTTTGGCAGGTGATATTATATGGTTCGTACCTTTACATACATGCTATTTGGATGTACATATTTTTTGCATTGTTTGCACCTTATTGCCTATACTAGCCACAGAAATGTACTGCTATTTAGGTATTGTATACTTTGGCACTGTCACGGGTGCTCCTGCATGTGCCCCCGCTGCTGCCCGGTGTCTCTTACCTCTCCCGGCTCCTGCACTTCCTCGGACTGCCGTGCGCGCGCGTCCCCGCCTCCTAGGGCGCGCGCGCGGCTCCGGCCGAAAATTTAAAGGGCCAGTGCACCGCTAATTGGTGCACTGGCTGAACACCTCACCTTTAAGAATCTGCCTCTTCCTGTGTTCCCTGCCGGATCTTTGTGCCTCATAGCCTTAGAGAAAGCTTCCAAGCGAGTATTCCTGCGTTCCCGTGTATTCCTGCGTTCCTGTGTATTCCTGTGTATTCCTGTGTGTTCCCGCTCGTTCCCGGACTTGGACCTGACGTTGCATCTCTGCCGCCTGCCCTGACCCTGTGCCTGGACCTGTCTACGAGATTGTCATCCGCTAAGGTACCTCGACCTCGGCTGCCACCGTGGGCTAGTCACACCTGGGAACGACCTAGTGGTATCCTGCCGCAGCAAGTCCAACCCGCTTTGCGGCGGGCTCTGGTGAATACCAGGTGCCGCTGGGCTCCGGTTCCGGGTGTTGGCTAGTTACATCTCCCGCGGTGGTCCAGAGGATCCACTGATCCTAACAGGCACATTTTCATCTTATCCAATCATCCTTACACTTGTGGTAAGGGGTGGTGGATGGAGTAGGGTTATGTACCCACTCTGTCCTGCGTCCTTTTTTGATACTTTTACTTTATTTTAAAAGCAGTTGTGTATTTCATGAATTGTTTAATAAAGATTGAATTGTATTGAAAATCAGTTTTGGGTCCGGAATAGCACACTTCTTATCTTCTTAGTGTATAGAGCCTACAGAGTGGCACCATGATATAGTGTGGAGGTGGCGGACAATTCCAGTCCCTGGTAAAGATGGTAGGAGGCAGATGGTGCAACTAGCAGCAGATGTGTGGCATCAGGCGGGTGGCAGCATCAGAATAGTAGCTGAGGCAGGTAGTTAGAATCCAGACTCATTTCGGGGGGGCGTGGCCTAGCGGCGCATGGAGCTGGACGTGTGAGCGAGCAGCTCCGAGGCCGAGGCTAGCTTACAGCGGCAAATAGCGTTTTCCCCCCGCCAGACCCGTACCTGCAGCGAAGGGGAAAGAGAGGAGGATGTCTCCAACATCGCGAGCGGCGAAAAAACGGGCCAAAATGAGCCCGGCAAAGCTCCAATCATTTGAACCGGCGCTCCGGTCTCCATAAAATGGCGCCGGTGCCAGCGTGGAGCTACAGGAAGATCTCCTGATACAGAGTGGAGGATCGTCTCCAGCAAGTCTGAGCACAGCGCTGACTCCCTCCAACTCCTCACCGGCAAGCAGCTTTTCTTCTAAATCTGTTGCTGCAGCCCAAGCTCCCTCCCCCTCAAGCAGCATATTGAAAACCCCCAGCAAAAAGGGGAAAACAAGAGGTGAGAACGATCATGATATGTCTATATCATTTATGTCACAAGATAACTCACAAACGCAGCAAAATGCTCCTATCTCTGAAAATCTAATGAGGGCTCTAATTGCTGACTTAAAAGTATCTATACATGCCGACTTACAGTCAGTCTTCTCCAGTTTACATCAAGAGATTACAGGACTGGGTAATAGAACCTCTCACATAGAAAACAAAATGGCGGAGATAACATCTGCACATAATGAAATAGTTGATGTCACCAACTCTGTAGAGATAAATGCTCTCAAATACAAAATTGCTCATATGGAAGACCGTTCCAGAAGGAACAACATCAGATTCAGAGGGATTTCAGAAAATGTTAAAACAGACGAACTACAAGTTTTCCTAAAAGATATGTTCACCTGTATGTTACCTAATGCGTCAGAATGCGACCTAACAATTGACAGAGCGCACCGCTTACCCAAACCTAAAGCTTTACCTCAGTCCATACCAAGGGAAGTAATAGCTAGAATCCACTTCTTCCACATTAAAGAAAAATTGATGGAGAAATCACGTGAAAACACACAGCTGCCGGAGAGATTTCGAAATGTTACCTTCTTCACTGATCTTTCTGCTGCAACTCTTGCAAGAAGAAGGGAATTTACTCAGAGTACAAAAATTCTACACAACAATAACGTAGCGTATAAATGGGGTTTTCCTGTAAAGCTAATAATTACGAAAAATGGATACAAGCATATAGCTAACACTCCTGAGGAAGCCATTAGAATGTGTAAAGAATGGGACCTAACCCCGGAAGAGGATACTTCTACTACAATCAACGGAGCAACGTCTCCACAGCATCTGCCAGAAGAGTGGATCACAGTTTCACACCGTAAAAAAAAAAGAAAGACTATGTGAATATGGTGAGGAGATCAGAAATTTCTTTTACTCCTCTTAACCACTAAAGGGATACTACTTCCCAATCTTGTTATACATTTTCTTCTAGAACAAGGTTTTTGTAGTTCCTTTGATATCTTTTCCTTTGTTTGGTTTCCCCCTCTCCTTATGTGAACTGCATGTCTCATTACATGTTTATTAAGTTTATGGAAAAGTTATATACCAATATGTTAAGATTAAGGATCTGGCGACAGGGGTCTTAAACAACTTTAGTAATCTAGCCTAGGCCTTAGCCACAAAACACGTACGCTCTTTTTTCTAGGACTCATACAGTCCCCAATACGTGACACTTATGAATATACATAGTTTATTACTTTTGGTCAATGCATTGATCAATGCGTTGTTTTGTTTTTTATTTATTTGTTTAGTTGTCCGAGCTCCTCCCACATGTACCTACGCTACATTATTAACATGCTACATAAACATTCACCTCTTACCCACCTATGGATTAGGAAGACATCGCATATACAGTATTAAGTAAAAATGGTAATAAATATACTATCTATAAATGTCAAAGGCCTAAATTCACCTTTCAAAAGGTCTTTAGTATGGAAAGAAGCTAAAAACCATAAAGCCGACATTATATGTCTCCAAGAAACTCATTTACAAGAAAATGATATAGTTAGACTAAAAAATAAAAATTTCACATATTTTTGCAGCTCCCGCACCTAATAAAAAAGGAGGTGTAGCCATAGCTATTAAAAACTCACTCTCTTTCACACTAAAAAGCTCTAAAATTGATATTGAAGGAAGATACATTATACTAGACTGTATAATAAACAACATAGCTTATTCTCTAACAACAATTTATGCTCCTAATAAAAGACAAAAGAAATTCATAGAGCAAATTTTAACAAAAATAGGAAACAATAGTCAAAGCTCAACTATAATAGTTGGTGACTTTAATTCCATAATATGGCCCACAGTAGACACGACAGCACACAGGAAAAACCCTGATCCCCCATTCCTCCCAAACCTATTATATAAATATGACTTATTTGATGTATGGAGAACCCAACACCCCCTAGATAAAGATTTTACTTTCTACTCGCACCCCCATAAAACATACTCGAGGATCGACTTTTTCCTTACAGACAAATATTTACTACACAGAATAATTAACTCTAATATACATACAATATCATGGTCGGACCATGCACCGATTTCAATAAAAATTAATGAGCAATATAGTACTTCACCTAATGCACTATGGAGATTAAACAATTATATACTGCAGAGTAAAAAATACACAGAACAAACAGTTAAATACATCAAAGAATTCTTTGATCAGAGTGATAACCAATCCATTTCACAGAGCAAATTGTGGTGCGCTTTTAAAAATTCAATTAGAGGACACTACATGAGCATAGCAGCTCATGAAAAGAAAACAAGGAACAGGCAAACACTACAGATTAATAAAAAAAATTGGCTGAACTGCACAGACTTAACAAAGTAACCTTCTCTCAAGAAAGGGCAAAAACTATATCATCACTTCAATCCCAATTACATGCTATCAACACATTTAAACATGAAATGGCAATCCAAAGACTGAAATTGAACCATTACTGGCAAGGCAACAGATCAGGAGCATTACTTGCCAAACAACTTAAAACACAAATACAAAAAACTAAAATACCGTATATTATTTCTTCTAATAACAGCAAAATAATGGACCCGCAGGGTATAGCCAATGAGTTCGCTAGCTATTATTCCTCACTTTATAACTTATATAAAGACCCTAAAACCCCACAACCCAACATAAATGATATAAAAACATTCCTAAAAAAAGGCAAAACTACCTACTATTTCACAGAAGTATATACCAACATTAATTAAACCATTTACAGACCAAGAAATTAGGGACACAATAACCACATCAAAACTCAATAAAGCCCCGGGTCCAGATGGACTCACTAACAATTTCTATAAAAAATACCAGAATCTTTTTATTCCTTACATGACAAAAGGATTTAACGATATCTTTCATTTACAACATTTCCCAAGTGAGATGTTAGAAGCAGTTATCATTACTCTACCCAAACCAGGGAAACCACCTACCTGCCCAGCTAACTTTAGACCGATCTCGTTACTAAACTCTGATCTAAAGATCTATGCAAAAATCCTAGCAAATAGATTGGCGGATATTTTGCCCACCATAGTGCACTATGACCAAGTGGGTTTCGTTAAAGGCCGACAAACAGTAGATGCAACTAGACGTTTCATTAATATAATAGCCAAAGCAGAGGCATCTCGAACGCCTTCTCTGCTTCTATCTTTGGATGCAGAGAAGGCGTTTGATAGAATTCACTGGTTATATATGAAAGAAACTTTGAAAGAATTCGGATTACCCCAGCAATTTATCCTATTAGCAACAGCTTTATATAACAACCCTAAAGCAAGAACTTATACATCTGGCTCCGTCTCTAAATACCTTGAAATAAATAACGGAACCCGCCAGGGATGCCCACTATCTCCATTAATATTTGCTCTTATGATGGAACCGTTTGCCCAACAAATTAGAAACTCCCCACACATATCAGGCATTCAGATAGGCTCAATAAATAACAAAATTGGTCTGTTTGCAGACGATGTTATTATCTGTTTAACATCCCCAGAAAACTCTTTACACCACGTATCCAAAATTATTGAAGTATTTAGCTTGGTGAGCTACTATAAGGTTAATGAATCTAAATCACTAATCTTGAACATGGGCATTCCGCAAGCTTCCAAAGAACTATTGGAAGTTAAATACCCCTATATATGGGTTAAAGAAAAACTACCATACCTAGGCACTTACCCAATAAAAAACATAATATCAACCAATTATTCTTCACTGATAGACCAATTACAAAAAGATGTTCAATCCTTCTCCAGTTATCCAATTTCATGGCTGGGAAGAATAGCTGCTACTAAAATGATATTATTACCCAAAATACTATACTTTTTTCCAAATATTCCTGTCTCAGTCCCAAATATCACCATATCACGTATCCAACAGGTAATACAAAAATTTATATGGAAATCCCAAAAAGCTAGGGTAGCTGCTAAAATATTACATTTACCAATAGAAAAAGGTGGACTAAATAGCCCTTTCATCAAAGCATATTATTATGCTACAACACTGGATCAAATTAAAGCATGGTGGATTAATGATGTCTCTAGACAATGGGTCAACATTGAATCAAATATGTCAAATCAAATAAACATGCAATCTTTATTGTGGCAGATAGCTATCACAAGGAAAATTCCAAAGAGTATCTCACCTACTATCAAAGCAGGTTTACTCTTATGGAACAAAGATTTTCCTACGAAAAATTTAATCTCGCTTGAAATTTCCGAAATGTCAATGGACATTATTCAAAGAAAGCATCCGAATGCGTCAATCACCAAGAGACAGCAAGAAAATTAATGTATAGGTGGTACTTAACGCCATACAGACTGGCAAAAATTTATCCAAATTCATCTAATACACGCTGGAGATGTAAAAAAGAAACTGGCTCTCTACTACATATCTTCTGGCATTGTAAAAGTGTTCAGGAACTGTGGAACTCTATCCACTTAAAATTAAGAGCCATCATTCCATATCCAATCCCATGGGATCCAGGCATTGCCTTGCTGTCTCTAGGTATGGACAACCTACCATTCACCCATGCAATGATTATCTCCCACTGTTTGAACGCAACTAGAAATCGAATAGCAAAAAATTGGAAATTATCCTCCCTCCCCTCAATACAAGAAATTTTACGTACAGTAGATAATAATTATAAAATGGAATCTCAAAACCTGATATCATAAGCTGACATTTACATCCATTGTAATACATGCATTGCAATATTTGTTTGTATTATTAAAAAACAATAAAAAGAAAGAAACATAAAAAAAAAGAATCCAGACTCATTTCTCAACGTTTGGAGGAGGCGTCATGGCTGATCTAATCTGATGCATTAGGCATTGGTGAATTGATCCGATCCGATCCAAGCCTGATTCATCCTGACAAAGGTCAGTCTCTCCACATTATGGGTAGACAAGCGGGTTCTCCTTGGGCTAACGATGGCCGACGCCGCACTGAACACCCGCTCTGATGCCACACTACTGGCTGGGCAGGACAGCTTCTCTACTGCAAACTCCGCAAGTTGCGGCCACGCATCAAGTTTGGCTGCCCAGTAGTCCATGGGATCCTCTACCTCAGGTGGCAAAGTGCTGTCCAAGTAGGCCAACACCTGCTGGTGCAGGGTCTGCTTCATGTCCTGCTGCTGCTGCTGGTGGCGGCTACCCTCCTCACTAGGCGGGTGAAGGAAATTGCTCATTAAGGAATCCAGACTTAAGCGACTGTTGATGGAACTCCTACTGCTCCTACCCCCCAGCTCCCCACAGCAGGTCTCCATATCCACAGTATACTGCCACGGTGCTTCTGGGTCATCTGCCTCGTCTTCTGAGTCAACTGAGTAGAAAAAACAACAAATTGCACCAGACTCTGCTTGTGCTCCAATGTCGTTGCCCTCCTCTTCCTCCTCCTCCAGTTCAGCCCCCACCAGACTCATGTGGACATGAGATGTAGTCTCCACTTCTCCAGTTCCCTGACCAGACAGATTTTGCAGCATGAGTTCCAGGACATGAAGCAGTGGAATGACGTTATTCATCCCGCAGTCCTGGCGACTGACAAATAACGTGGCCTCTTCAAAAGGCCTGAGCAAACGGCAGGTGTCACGCATGAGCTGCCAGTGGCTGACATCAAAGTTACACAGGGGAGTACTACGGTCCGCTTGCATCATCAAAAAATCATTAATGGCTTTTCTCTGTTCATATTGGTGAAGGGTTGGCACAGAGAGTTGTCTTTTTGTAATCGCCTCGCTCAACGACTGCTGGCGCCATGCGTAACGAGGAGCAGGAGCATCTGGACCGGCAGATGATGTCAAAGACTGGAGCCTTGACTTGCTGAAACAGCATGTGTGCCACTAGGTGCTGCTGCTGTTGCTACGCCTGCAGGATGGACCGCATCTGACACCTGTTTCTCCCAGGCCATTGGATGGACTGCATGTGTTGGCGCAGGGCCATGGTGCCAAGGTTAGCTCCCTGGCCACACTTCACTTTCTGCCCGCAGATACGACATATACCCATGCTCGGCTCCTCTGGAGCCACACCACTGAGGTGGTGATTTTACCGCCACACTCTGCACTGAGCGACTACTACTGCCGCTGCCTCGCTGAGCCCCTGTGCCACTGCTTATTTGGGCCTGTGAATCGTGTTGTACCCCGCTGACGTTTGGCCCCCTGTCCTCGCACTGCTGCCACCCTGCTGACTCATTAGCCACATTAGCGACTTGCTGCTTGCTTCGCAAGCTGACACTCTCTTCACCCGACGATGATGAATCCCCTGCTACACCCGGCTCCCAAGTGCGATCGGCTTCATCATTGTCAATTTGCGTTTCCCGGTCGCTGCTACTCTCCTCACCGGTGTCAGTATGCACAGCCTGCCTACTGCAGGAAGCAGCGGAAGTCTGCCCCACCTCTTCACTGCAAAGCAGCTGCTGACTGTCCTCAAATATTCATCCTCCCTGAATAGTGGCGCTGAGCCTCTGGCTGCGGGAAAGGAACAGGACAGAGCCTGGTTGAGGACAGGTGAGGGCCGCTGACCTGCTCCTGGGCCATGCCAACTAATTGTTGTATCAGAGGAACCCACAAACTCTTGGCTGGGGTTGTCAGATGTTATATTTGAGGAATTGAATGACCTAGTCAACCATTCAACAACCTTTGGGTTGTTGATCAACACACTGCCACTAGATGACAACGGCAGTTCTGGCCTCACAGAGTCACCCCTGCTGCGACATCCCCTTACTGTGCTGCCACCTCTGCTTGCTCCACCTGCCACCTTTCTGTCTGACATAGTGGTTTCTAAACTATGTGGATTTGACACGTAAATCTGGCTGTAATATAGAGCACCCAAAAGGTATTGCAATGTGCATTATACAGATACCCCACAACTGACAGTGTCATTTCAGCGAAAATCACTGTATAAACTATGTGGATTTCACACGTAAATATGGCTGTAAACTATAGCCACAATACAGTATGGCAATGTGCGTTATACAGAAACCCCACAACTGACAGTGTAATTTCAGCGAAAATTACTGTATAAACTATGTGGATTTCACACGTAAATCTGGCTGTAAACTAGAGCCACAATAAGGTATGGCAATGTGCGTTATACAGATACCCCACAACTGACAGTGTAATTTCAGCGAAAATCACTGTATGAACTATGTGGATTTCACACGTAAATCTGGCTGTAAACTAGAGCCACAATAAGGTATGGCAATGTGCGTTATACAGATAACCCACAACTAACAGCTCACTACTGCAGATGCATGAATGTCAAACAGATTTCTTCCTATTCGATTTTGTCACTAAATAGAACTGCTATTTGGGGTATATAGAACCCCCTTAGAGAACAGCGAGGGATTGCAGCAAGAATAACACAGTACAATAGCAGCAGCTGGACGCTACAACATGAAGTGTGAAGTGCTGAGATAGAAAATGGCTGGGTTTTATAGGACTGTGTGACGTCACATAAGCCTGCCGGTCGCTGATTGGCTTACAGGTCTGCAGATATCATCGGGGGTGTTCCTTTCTCCTTCCCAGAGTTCTCTGCCCCATGTAACATGTTGTTCTCGCGCCCATTTAGCAGAAACATGAGGGGAAAAAATCCAACTTCGTTTTCGCGAATCAGCATAAACTTCGGCTTCGTGACGAATCGAATTTTTCATGAAATTCTAACCAAAGTTAGAATCATTAGAATCGATTCGCCCATCTCTACTAAGGACCCCAAGTCACATTGTCGCCAAGTCCCCTACTTAAGAACACCCAACTTACATATGCCGCAAACTTACAAACGGATCTCTGGATGTTGGTAATTTACTGTACTTTAGCCAGAGATTATAATAAACAGCTATAACAGTTATCACAGGTGTCTGCAATGAAGCTTTATTGTTAATCCAGGTTCTAATCAAGCATGAATAGAAAACAAACATGTGCTATGCCAAAATATATAATCTTTATTAATTAAACAAACAAATCAATAATTACACCAAACCAAGGACCAATAAAAACATTTAAAAAGGATCAAAATCCTCTATACAAAAACCCAAGGAGGGTAGGGCACATGATAATGCCCACCAAGACAACACCTCCCTACCCAGCCCCAAACCCTATGCCTGTCCAGCTACACCAGTACAGAGAGTAGCAAAGGTGACCAAAAGTTATACAACATCATGGCAGAATATGCCCATGTAAGAAACATGTTGATAATGTCAATCATTATAGTTACCAAGCAGGCCTGACAGACGGGGAAGGGGCTGGGAAGGCCCCAAACGTATTGACTCTCGCAGTGGCTTCCTCAGGGGTAACTGGTATATGTGGGTAAACAAGTATAAATACCTGTGTGGGTATGATGAGTGGTGGCAGGTGTGGAGCGCTATGATGGAATACAAGCGCTCGGCGTCCTCTCCGGTGTAGTGCACATGCGTCTGTGTCGTGCCCGTAAGTCACATGACCAAAAGTCATGTGACCAAGATGGCAGATTCCAGCACCGCATCGAATACAAAGCGCATGCGTCAAACAAGTGGTTCGCAGTGTAAAAGATGCCTAAGGTAAGTGCGCAAGCGTGCAACGTAATGCATGAAGAAACTATCTATTAGTGCTTAAAATATTAATTGTACAAATTCCTCATAAAAAGGTAAAAGGGAAAAATATTAAATAGTGAATAATCTATATGAAAATATGCCTAATACCTACAAAAACATAGAAAGAAATAGAAAAAAAAATTCATTTAAAAATCTACATGTGTGAGAATGCATGCTATATATACATATATAAGAAAAGATTATAAAATTATAAGCCAATTGGGCATTACCAAATCAGAAAATATATAGAAAAACATATACCACTAACACCACACACACAAGCAGACACACATACATGGGCCCATGTACACAAACACACATAGGGGACAAACACACAAAAAAGCCACCTCAATTAATTATATATATAATTATATATTTATTATATAATAATAAATAAATATCTATAAAACATTATATAAATGAATATCAGTAAATACAATGATATTGCAGACAATTCTAGGATAAAGACAATAGGAAAGTCCCAGACCGGCCCCTCAAGAGACCCAAGTCATTATAAGGTATACAATTCATCGTAGAAAGCCTAATAGCTGTTATTCATCTATTTATTTACTCATTCATTGCCCTTTACCTTCCATCCAGGCTGTGTCTGTGACGTACTATCATGATCATTATTGTCATCACCATCTTTCTTTCCCATGGTCCATCCAGCTTCTTGTCTTCATCCTCCCATCTAGAAGATTATCTCACTTTCCACGATGACTTTTGGTCATGTGACTTACGGGCACGACACGTACGCATGCGCACTACACCGGAGAGGACGCCGAGCGCTTGTATACCATCATAGCGCTCCACACCTGCCATCACTCATCATACCCACACAGGTATTTATACTTGTTTACCCACATATACCAGTTACCCCTGAGGAAGCCACCGCGAGTGGCGATACACGTGGGGCCTTCCCAGCCACTTCCCCGTCTGTCAGGCCTGCTTGGTAACTATAATGATTGACATTATCATCATGTTTCTTACATGGG
This sequence comes from Engystomops pustulosus, assembly GCF_040894005.1. NCBI lineage: Eukaryota > Metazoa > Chordata > Amphibia > Anura > Leptodactylidae > Engystomops > Engystomops pustulosus. The sequence goes on from NC_092420.1 coordinate 45,208,889, forward strand.
CATATTCTGCCATGATGTTGTATAACCTTTGGTCACCTTTGCTACTCTCTGTACTGGTGTAGCTGGACAGGCATAGGGTTTGGGGCTGGGTAGGGAGGTGTTGTCTTGGTGGGCATTATAATGCCCTCCCTGGGTTTTTGTATAGAGGATTTTGATCCTTTTTAAATGTTTTTATTGGTTCTTGGTTTGGTGTAATTATTGATTTGTTTGTTTAATTAATAAAGATTATATATTTTGGCATAGCACATGTTTGTTTTCTATTCATGCTTGATCTGCTTTTTTCATGTGCCCAGATCCTTCATTCTTGTGTAGTTCCTCCTTCGTGACCTAATCCAGGTTCTAATGACAATTCAACATTTTTAAAATCCAATTATCACAAAGACCCCAAAAAATTGTAAAATATACAGTTCCCGACTTATATACAAATACAACTTAAGAACAAACCTACAGACCCTATCTTGTACGTAACTCAGGGACTTTAAATTGAACCTGTTACAATATTTTTCACAAATAGAGCTAGTAGAAGGTCCTATTAACTATCTGACACCCTTCTTTTAGCCAAAATCCCCCTGGTATCCAGGGATGTCTACTGTGAGTCAGGGGTTAGAGATGTTGTTTAAATGTGATGACAGGTACCCTTTAAGATGAATTCTACATATCGGTAGGAATGTTCCTTTTTTGTCTCGCTTCTGTGTCATTTTGCGGTTTACTTATTTGGAGCAGCACAACCCAGTAGCAAACCATGGTTGATTAGTATATTTCTGTCTGCCAACTTGGTGTGAGCTGAGAGCACACACACACACGTATCTCTGCTAGGCTGATGTTTTCTCTAAATCATGTACTGATGCTCCTCCTCTTCTTCACCCATACGACTGTGCTATTGTGTTGGTTACTGGGTCTGAATACCCCAAAAGCACAATTCACAGTCTATTTGGGCCTGAAAGCCAGTCCCCTCTAGTAGAGACACATCAGATAAAAAAGATGGAAGCCTCCATCCTCCACTCTTCACTTGCAGCTACTGAGTGAGTGTCACGTTTCCCTGCTTAGTGGGTTTCCGGGAGTTGACTAATTGACAGATATTCTGGCACTATTGGTGGCCCACTATGAATTGTAATATTACTGAATATTTCCACAATTTTAAAATGTGTCCTAATACTAAGGTTTAATACAACCTTTGTTTTGAAAAATTATGTCCTTTTATGGATTATGGACTTTATTTAATCTGACACTGTCTAAGGGCAAGATACTTTTGCTGCTTAGGTAAACTGGCTCTTAGATGTATTGGTCCCTCTAAAATAGTGAAGGTGATTAACCCTGTTTCTATTCTTCTTGATTTGTATGAAGGTTTCAGGATTCACAACATTTTTTCATAAGTACTTGTTAATTAAATTTCTCCTTTAATGCCAGGTGGCATGGTCCGAGCAGGGCACCGGTGTGGAGCCACACTGCTTCAGAGGTCTGTGAGAGCATCAGACACATCCTATCTGCAGGCCCATATTGCCTTAACAGAATGCCGCAAGGAGGAAGGAAAACCTCTAGCATTGTGGTTAACAATGCAACTGCCCTGACTCATTAAAACATCACACTGCCCAAGTAATCTAATTAAGGACACCTTGTCTCAACTTTGTTATTGTCTTTTTGTCATACCTCTAGCCGGGAGAGGTAAGTTAGCAGGCAGGCTCCGAGGGGCAGAGTAAGGCACACTAGTGCGCCTGCGACCCAGGATGTGGATGGCAGGGGCACCCGTGGCCGTGAAAATAAGTATGCAAACATCGATGCACATCCTTAGCGTAGATGCCCTGGAGCCTCCACATTCTGTCTAAACAGTGAACCTGTGTGGTTCCATGCTGTGTTTGGTTTCCCCACGTGCAACATATTTCCTTTTTGTTTTTGTGTCAGCCCAATAAATGCCCTTTTTATTGTGGTCACAGGTCCTGGTAAGGCTTTCACTTCTCTTGTTTATACAGTTTAACCCAGTTCACCTAGTTTTTTTTTCCCACTCCCTCCGCTTTGCTCCCACCATCTAATAGCCTATCTGAGATAAGTCAGATATACAATACAATCTGGAGAAGCAATGTTCTCTTACACAAGTTATGTGGAAAATAGAGTCTCAGTTTCTATGGTTCAAGAAACTCATTTTAGAGAAGGTAATGTTTCTCACCTTTCAAGTAGATATTTTCCATATGCATATTATAGTAGTATACACAGATGAAAAGCACCTGTAACCTAAATGCACCCCCTGGAAGTTTGCAATTTTCATCCCCTGACACTCAAAGCCCTTTCTGTGGGCACCCAGGCCTTCACCCCAACATATAGTTTGCCAGATAGGAATCAAGGCTTTCTCCTGTGGTCCAAGACAGCCGAGGACGTGCCATACTCAGCGCCATTTGAAAGCAATATCCTTGGCTGCCAGGACTACAGGAGGAGCGAGAAGGAGTGGATAGAGATGGATTGTCATTTGAGCTACTGCTCTGGGTCTCCTGATTCTTCCTTTTCAGGGTACCCTGGAACGAAGCTACAATCCAAATTTCTCCATCATCTTTCTATTGTATTGGTGAACTCAGGACCTGTGATACAGCAGGGATCAATAAGTTACTGCTTAAATCGTCATGTTGGCACTCACACATTTTCTATTTGGGGTTCACTAGGTGGGCTCCCAACTTAAACTCCCAAATCTTGTATTATTCAGCTCCCTTCAACTAAGAAGATAGTTCAAGAATCTTTTACTGGCCAAGGCAACATTATTACAAACTATTTCAATCTGCACCAGTTTATTTAGCGATTCTGAAACAATGCAAACTTTGGGTCGGGGCTCTGATATACCTAAAATCGCACTGCCACCCCCATCATGCACATTACACTTGAAAATACACATATATACCACACTGGCATATACCTACACTCAGTAAAACGACCAGCAAAAAGCCTCCACTCAGTATATGACCAGCAGCAGTCTTTAATTTAATACTTGCCCAGCAGCAGCCTCCCCTGATTCCATCCATACTTAAAACATGCCCCCTCTATGTTAGCATTTTTTTTTTAAATCAGGTATTTTTTTCCCCCCATAAACCCAAAGAATTACATACAAACAAAGAAAATATCTGCTGCAGGCAGTTAACATATACTTTGTCTTAGATACATATCACAGCTAGCATAATAAAAAATTTCCATATTATAGTAATATTTTCTGCATTTCAATCCACACATAACACAAACATGATCCCAACAGCCCACTTCAAAAACCCTCTCCATGAGCCAGCTCCAACGGACCGTCCTGTCCCAGACCAACTACAGTGTGTGCACCTTATACTTACTTATTTTGCCAAAGATAGCTGATATTCTAGACTTGCTCTAATTCTAACCAGGGCAGCAGAAGGCAAACCAGGACTATCAAACCATCTACCCCAAATCGTTTGAAATTTAGGAATACAATTCCTTTTCACATAAGTACTGTATTCTAACTGTATGACCGCATTAATGCGTTCTATAAACTCTTTTTTTTGTCCGGAGGCCGAGGCCTTATCCAGTGAGCGGCTATAACCTTTCTGGCTTGATACAGAGATCGCTGTATTGCAGCATTAGTAGGTTCTGTCAGATTGTGAACTCTAACCACCACCAAACGCTAAGCCCCACCACCATGCCAAAGGAGACTCTTCAACAGTAACTATATAAAATATGCGTATGATATCTAGGATAGACCTCCATAGAGTTTCTAGTTCCCTGCATTCCCACATCATATGAAGCATCCCAGCCGCCTCGGTCCCACACCTGGGACACTCAGAGTTGGGTCTGACAACTATTTGATACAGCTACTGGGGGGACTTATATGCTCTGTGCAGGAGTAGCAAGTGAGACATCATGCGTGCTTCACTAGGGGAAAGAATTGGCACCAGCTCTAAGGCTTTGGTCCATTGTTCTTCTGTAATAGAGGCCACTATTAAGCAGTCATATATACTAGAGATGAGCGAGCACTAAAATGCTCGGGTACTCGTTATTCGAGACGAACTTTTCCCGATGCTCGAGTGCTCGTTTCGAGTAACGAGCCCCATTGAAGTCAATGGGAGACTCGAGCATTTTTCAAGGGGACCAAGGCTCTGCACAGGGAAGCTTGGCCAAACACCTGGGAACCTCAGAAAAGGATGGAAACACCACGGAAATGGACAGGAAACAGCAGGGGCAGCATGCATGGATGCCTCTGAGGCTGCTTAATCGCACCATTATGCCAAAATTATGGGCAACAGCATGGCCATGACAGAGTGACCGAATGAGGCTAGATAGCATCTAAAACATCAAATAATTGACCCTGACACTATAGGGGACGGCATGCAGAGGCAGCGGCAGCGGCAGCAGCGGCAGGCTAGAGAGTGTCATGGCAACATACCCTAAATGGACTCAGGCTTCAAACCAATGGGTGGCAGAGAGGAACCAAAGGAGGTGAGCAAGAAGCGCTCAAATAATATCGGTACATGATAAAAGTTTGCCAGTATATTTTGTGGATTACACAGCAGGGTGGCGACAAAGTTAACATGGAAGCCATGAAAACAATCCAAAATTCTGCCTGACACAGCTCGTTTGATAAGGGGACCATGTATGTTAGTTGGATCTTGGCATGGAGCTGGCGCTCCGCTGCCAGGCGAGCTTTCGCCAATCCAAGCCCCTGTCTCTAGGCTACTCCCCAAACAGCACTTCTAAGAACCTTTTGTATAAGATCAAGTGTAGTAGCGTTCTTATAAGTTTGGGATATGGCGGGTGAGGGGAATGTAAACATCTGCGCAAGAAGCGCTGAAATAATATCCGCAAATGAAAAAAGTTTTCCAGTATATTTTGTGACTTACACAGCACGGTGGCGACAAAGTTAACAAGTTTGATGTGGAATGCCCTGTAATAGCTCTTGGGCGGTGTGCCTTTTATCACCTAGGCTCAGCAGTTTGAGCACCGCCTGCTGTCGCTTAGCGACGGCACTGCTGCTGTGCCTAGAGCTACCGACTGATAGCGCCATGCCCACGGATGGTAATTCGGAGGAGGAGGAGGTGGAGGAGGGGTGGGAGGAGGAGGAGGCATAGTAGGCCTGAAACACCTGGATCCTCTGCGTCGGCAGTATATGACCAGCCCCAGGGTCAGACTCGGTCCCAGCCTGCACCAAGTTAAGTGTAGTAGCGTTCTTATAAGTTTGGAATATGGCGGGTGAGGGGAATGTAAACAGATGCGCAAGAAGTGCTGAAATAATATCCGTAAATGGTAAAAGTTTGCCAGTATATTTTGAGGATTACACAGCAGGGTGGCGACAAAGTTAACAAGTTTGTTGTGGAAGCCATGAAAACAACCCAAAATTCTGCCTGACACAGCACGTTTGATAAGGCGGCCATGTATGGAGGCAGTGAACTAGTAGTAGATTAAAGGTGCTGCAGTTAAAACTATGTTAGTTGGTTCTTGGCATGGAGCTGGCGCTCCGCTGCCAGGCGAGCTTTCGCCAATCCAAGCCCCTGTCTCTAGGCTACTCCCCAAACAGCACTTCTAAGAACCTTTTGTATAAGATCAAGTGTAGTAGCGTTCTTATAGTTTCCCTGGCGGGTGAGGGGAATGTAAACAGATGCGCAAGAAGCGCTGAAATAATATCCGTAAATGGTAAAAGTTTGCCAGTGTATTTTGTGGATAACACAGCAGGGTGGCGACAAAGTTAACAACTTTGATGTGGAATCCATGAAAACAACCCAAATTTCGGCCTGACACACCTCGTTTGATAAAGGGACGATTTATGGAGGCAGCTATATGGACGACTTTTGGAGGTAGCAATGGAGACAACGTGTGGAGGCTGCTATGGAGACAATTCAATTTGGATAGTGCCTGTATGTGGCAGTCCAAAAAAGTTTTCAAACCAGAGGAGCAGGTAGGTGGCCCTCCAGAAAAATTGAATAGATTGAGTGCCTGTATGTGGCAGTCCAAAAAAGTTTTCAAACCAGAGGAGCAGGTAGGTGGCCCTCCAGAAAAATGGAATAGATTGAGTGCCTGTATGTGGCAGTCCAAAAAAGTTTTCAAACCAGAGGAGCAGGTAGGTGGCCCTCCAGAAAAATTGAATAGATTGAGTGCCTGTATGTGGCAGTCCAAAAAAGTTTTCAAACCAGAGGAGCAGGTAGGTGGCCCTCCAGAAAAATTGAATAGATTGAGTGCCTGTATGTGGCACTCCCAAAAATTGTTTAAAACAGAGGACCGGGTCGGTGGCCCTCCATAAAAATTAAATGCATAAAGTACTATAGCTAGAGCCAGTGGGCCCTGTCAATAAATAGCCAGTTTCCTCTGCTTTACTGTACAAAGAGGAGGAGAAGGAGGAAAATGAGGAGGAGGAGGAGTGGATAAATTATTCAGGTTGAGCTTCCTTCACCTGGTGGAGATTGGAAATTAGGAGAAATCCAGGCTTTATTCATCTTGATAAGCGTCAGCCTGTCAGCGCTGTCAGTCGACAGGTGTGTACGCTTATCGGTGATGATGCCACCAGCTGCACTGAAAACCCGCTCGGACAAGACGCTAGCGGCAGGGCAGGCAAGAACCTCCAAGGCGTACAGCGCCAGTTCGTGCCACATGTCCAGCTTTGAAACCCAGTAGTTGTAGGGAGCTGTGTGATCATTTAGGACGATGGTATGGTCAGCTACGTACTCCCTCACCATCTTTCTGTAAAGATCAGCCCTACTCTGCCGAGACTGGGGACAGGTGACAGTGTCTTGCTGGGGTGACATAAAGCTGGCAAAAGCCTTGTAAAGCGTACCCTTGCCAGTGCTGGACAAGCTGCCTGCTCGCCTACTCTCCCTCGCTACTTGTCCCGCAGAACTACGCACTCTGCCGCTAGCGCTGTCAGAAGGGAAATACTGTTTCAGCTTGTGCACCAGGGCCTGCTGGTATTCATGCATTCTCACACTCCTTTCCTCTCCAGGGATGAGAGTGGAAAGATTTTGCTTGTACCGTGGGTCCAGGAGAGTGAACACCCAGTAATCGGTGCTGGAATAAATTCTTTGAACGCGAGGGTCACGGGATAGGCAGCCTAGCATTAAATCTGCCATATGCGCCAGAGTACCAACGCATAAGAATTCACTCCCCTCACTGGCCTGACTGTCCATTTCCTCCTCCTCCAACTCCTCCAACTCCTCTTCTTCTGCCCATACACGCTCAACAGTGAAGGACTCAACAATGGTCCCCTCTTGTGTCTCGCCAACATTCTCCTCCTCTTCCTCCTCATCCTCCTCCACCTCCACCTCCTCCGATATGTGCTGAGAAACAGACCTAAGGGTGCTTTGGCTATCAACAAGGGAATCTTCTTCCCCCGTCTCTTGTGAGGAGCGCAAAGCTTCCGACTTCATGCTGACCAGAGAGTTTTTCAACAGGCCAAGCAGCGGGATGGTGAGGCTGATGATGGCGGCATCGCCACTGACCATCTGTGTTGACTCCTCAAAGTTACTCAGCACCTGACAGATATCAGACATCCACGTCCACTCCTCATTGTAGACTTGAGGAAGCTGACTGACCTGACTACCAGTTCTGGTGGAAGTTGACATCTGGCAGTCTACAATCGCTCGGCGCTGCTGGTAAACTCTGGATAACATGGTCCGTGTTGAATTCCACCTCGTGGGCACGTCGCACAACAGTCGGTGAGCGGGCAGTTGGAGGCGGCGCTGCGCTGCCCTGAGAGTGGCAGCATCTGTGCTGGACTTCCTGAAATGCGCACAGATGCGGCGCACCTTCGTGAGCAAATCAGACAGATTGGGGTATGTCTTGAGGAAACGCTGAACTATCAGATTTAACACATGGGCCAGGCATGGCACATGTGTCAGTCTGCCGAGTTGCAGAGCCGCCACCAGGTTACGGCCGTTGTCACACACAACCATGCCTGGCTTCAGGTTCAGCGGTGCCAGCCACAGATCAGTCTGCGCCGTGATGCCCTGTAATAGTTCTTGGGCGGTGTGCCTTTTATCGCCTAGGCTCAGCAGTTTGAGCACCGCCTGCTGTCGCTTAGCGACGGCACTGCTGCTGTGCCTAGAGCTACCGACTGATGGCGCCATGCCCACGGATGGTCATTCGGAGGAGGAGGTGGAGGAGGGGTGGGAGGAGGAGGAGGCATAGTAGGCCTGAAACACCTGGACCGAGGTAGGCCCCGCAACCCTCGGCGTCGGCAGTATATGACCAGCCGCAGGGTCAGACTCGGTCCCAGCCTCCACCAACTTAACCCAATGTGCCGTCAGCGATATATAGTGGCCCTGCCCGGCAGCACTCGTCCACGTGTCCGTGGTCAGGTGGACCTTGTCAGAAATGGCGTTGGTCAGGGCACGGATTATGTTGTCTGACACGTGCTGGTGCAGGGCTGGGACGGCACATCGGGAAAAGTAGTGGCGGCTGGGGACCGAATACCGAGGGGCGGCCGCCGCCATGAGGCTGCGAAAGGGCTCGGTCTCTACTAGCCTATAGGGCAGCATCTCCAGGCTTAGCAATCTGGAGATGTGCACATTAAGGGCTTGGGCGTGCGGGTGGGTTGCACTATATTTGCGTTTCCGCTCCAGCGTCTGGGGTATGGAGAGCTGAACGCTGGTGGATGCTGTGGAGGATCGTGGAGGCGACGATGGGGTTTTTGTGGCAGGGTCCTGGGCAGGGGGCTGACTTTCAGCTGACACAGGGGAAGGAGCAGTGGTGTGCACGGCCGGAGGTGAACGCGCTTGTTGCCACTGAGTGGGGTGTTTAGCATTCATATGCCTGCGCATACTGGTGGTAGTTAAGCTATTAGTGGTGGAACCCCTGCTGATCCTGGTTTGGCAAATGTGGCACACCACAGTCCGTCGGTCATCCGGTGTTTCCTTAAAGAACCTCCAGACTTCTGAAAATCTAGCCCTCGCCGCGGGAGCCCCCGCCACGGGAGCTTCACTAGTTGACACATTTGGCGCTGATGCACCAGCTCTGGCCCTGCCTCTCCGTCTGGCCCCACCACTGCCTCTTCCAACCTGTTCTGGTCGAGGACTCTCCTCCGTCTCAGAAGCACTGTGTTCACCCGGCCTCTCAACCCAGCTTGGGTCTGTCACCTCATCATCCTCCGATCCCTCAGTCTGCTCCCCCCTCGGACTTCCCCACTGTCTGACAACCGTGTCTCCTCATCGTCGGACACCTCTTTACACACTTCTTCCAGTACGTCAACAAGGTCATCATCACCCACAGACTGCGACTGGTGGAAAACCTGGGCATCGGAAAATTGCTCATCCGCAACCGGACAAGTGGTTTGTGACTGTGGGAAGGGTCCAGAAAACAGTTCCTCAGAGTATGCCGGTTCAAATGGCAAATTTTGCTGGGAGGGGGCAGACTGGGGGGGAGGAGGCTGAGGTGCAGGAGCTGGAGGAGTGCCGATTTTGGTGACATGGGTGGACTGCGTGGAAGACTGACTGGTGGACAAATTGCTCGAAGCATTGTCGGCAATCCAGGACATCACCTGTTCGCACTGTTCTGGCCTCAACAGTGCTCTACCACGAGTCCCAGTAACTTCAGACATGAACCTAGGGAGTGTAGCTCTGCGGTGTTCCCCTGCTCCCTCATAAGCAGGTGGTGTCTCACCCCGCCCAGGACCACGGCCTCTGACCCCTGCAGTAGTTGGACGCCCACGTCCCCGCCCTCGTCCTCTACCCCTAGCCCTCGGGTTAAACATTTTGAAAATGAGAGTTATAACTTTAATTTTTTTTTTAACTTTTATTTGTGTTTTTTTTTTTTTTGGTGTGTTTTTTAGTTTTTAAAACCAAACGATGCTATCCTATTGCTATGGCTATTTTCTAGCCAAGTATTAAAGCACACTACTATGCCAGATGAGATGACGCTGAGTTATGAAAAAAATAAACGTAAAATAAAAAAGGAAATGGCAGACTGTGCCTAATTGAAATCCAACCCCGGGCCCTAATAAATTTTCCCACTTCGGTCTTTGCGATGGATATGTGCGTCACTAAGCGCAAAACACAGTGGTCGCAAGTCTCACTCCAAATTGCTCACAATTTGCTAGTAGATGCACTGCAGCAACTACAGCCACCAGCAGATCAACCAGAAATCAAATATATATAACGCTACTGTAGGCGTAAGTAAGCCGTTTGGATTCTCCTATGGCTATTTTCTAGCCAAGTATTAAAGCACACTACTATGCCAGATGAGATGACGCTGAGTTATGAAAAAAATAAACGTAAAATAAAAAAGGAAATGGCAGACTGTGCCTAATTGAAATACAACCCCAGGCCCTAATAAATTTTCCCACTTCGGTCTTTGCGATGGATATGTGCGTCACTAAGCGCAAAACACAGTGGTCGCAAGTCTCACTCCAAATTGCTCACAATTTGCTAGTAGATGCACTGCAGCAACTACAGCCACCAGCAGATCAACCAGAAATCAAATATATATAACGCCACTGTAGGCGTAAGTAAGCCGTTTGGATTCTCCTATGGCTATTTTCTAGCCAAGTATTAAAGCACACTACTATGCCAGATGAGATGACGCTGAGTTATGAAAAAAATAAACGTAAAATAAAAAAGGAAATGGCAGACTGTGCCTAATTGAAATACAACCCCGGGCCCTAATAAATTTTCCCACTTCGGTCTTTGCGATGGATATGTGCGTCACTAAGCGCAAAACACAGTGGTCGCAAGTCTCACTCCAAATTGCTCACAATTTGCTAGTAGATGCACTGCAGCAACTACAGCCACCAGCAGATCAACCAGAAATCAAATATATATAACGCTACTGTAGGCGTAAGTAAGCCGTTTGGATTCTCCTATGGCTATTTTCTAGCCAAGTATTAAAGCACACTACTATGCAAGATGAGATGACACTGAGTTATTAAAAAAATAAACGTAAAATAAAAAGAAACTGGCAGACTGTGCCTAATTGAAATCAAACCCCTAATAAATTTTCCCACTTTGGTGTTTGAGGTGGATATGTGTGTCACTAAGAGCTAAACACAACGGTAGCAAGTCCCCCTGCAAATTCCTCACAATATGGTACTAGCTGCACTACTAGTGCCAGCAAGCCCAGCCACAAGCAAACAAAAAAAAAAAGTATAACGTTACTGTAGCCCTAAGAAGGGCTGTTGGGTTCTTGTTGAATCACTCCTGCCTAACAGTAAGCTAATAGAACACCCTAACGCTTTCCCTGACCAGCAGCAGCTCTCTCCCTAGCGGCATCCAGACAGAGAATGATCCGAGCAGCGCGGGCAGCGGCTAGTCTATCCCAGGGTCACCTGATCTGGCCAGCCAACCACTGCTATCGACGTGTAAGGGTACCACGTCATGCTGGGTGGAGTGCAGAGTCTCCTGGCTTGTGATTGGCTCTGTTTCTGGCCGCCAAAAAGCAAAACGGCGGGAGCTGCCATTTTCTCGAGCGGGCGAAATACTCGTCCGAGCAACGAGCAGTTACGAGTACGCTAATGCTCGATCGAGCATCAAGCTCGGACGAGTATGTTCGCTCATCTCTAATATATACATTTATTCACTCATGCACACAGTAAACAGTACAAACCAAAAGTTTGGACACACCTCATTCAAAGAGTTTTCAGTATTTTCATAACTATAAACATTGTAGATCACACTGAAGGCATCAAAACTATGAATTAACATTGTACACAACAAAAAAGTGTGAAACAAATGAAGATCAGTCTTATATTCTAGGTTCTTCAAAGTAGTCACCTTTTGCTTTGATTACTGCTTTGCACACACTTGGCATTCTCTTTGTGAGCTTCAACAGGTAGTCACCAGGAAAGGTTTCTATATCACAGGTGTGCACTGTCAGGTTTAATAAGTGTGATCAGTTGTGTTGTGCAGAAGTCAGTTGGATACACAGCTTTAAGAAATGAGGGTCAGTCAGTCTGAAAAATTGGGAAAACTTTGGGAAAACTGTGACGATGAGACTGTGTGCAGCAGGCCTTCATGGTAAAATAGCTGATAAAAAACAACTGCTAAAGACAGACAGCAAGCAGAAGAGACTTGTTTGGGCTAAAGAACAATAGTAATGGATATTAGAACAGTTGAAATCTGTGATTTGGTCTGATGAATCTAAATTTGAGATATTTGGTTCCACTGTGTCTTTGTGCAATGCAGAAAAGGTGAACAAATGGACTCTACATGCCTGGTTCCCACCATGAAGCATAGAGGAGGAGGTGTGATAGTGTGGGTGTGCTTTTCTGGTTAAACTATTAACTGGTGACTTTTTTTATGAAAAAATTAAGGTACACTAAACTAGCATGGTTACCACAGCATCTTACAGCGGTATGCTATTCTATCCGGGTTGCGTTTACTTGGACCATCATTTATTTTTCATCAGGACTATGACCCCAAACACACCTTCAAGCTGTGTAAGGGATATTTCACCAACAAGTAGAGTGATGGGGTGCTACACCAGATGACCTGGCCTCTACAGTCACCAGACCTGAACTCAATCGAGATGGTTTGTGGTGAGCTGGACCGCAGAGTGAAGGCAAAAGGGCCACCAAGTGCCAAGCATCTCTGGGAACTCTTTCAAGACTGTTGGGAAATCATTTCAGGTGACTACCTCTTGAAGCTCATCATGAGAATGTCAAGAGTGTGCAAAGCAGTAATCAAAGCAAAAGGTGGCTACTTTGAAGAACTTATAATATAAGACATGTTTTAAGTTATTTCACACTTTTTTTTAAGTATATAATTCCACATCTTTTAATTTGTAGTTTTGATGCCTCTAGTGTGAAAATCTACAATTTTTATAGTAATGAACACACTGACACTCCTTGAACGAGGTGTGTCCAAACTTTTGGTCTGTACACATCCACACATTTATAAAGATACATATTGTATATACACATTGGGGCAGATTTATCAAGTGTCTGAAAGTCAGAATATTTCTAGTTGCCCATGGCAACCAATCACAGCTTCCCTTTAAAATATTCATGAGCACTGGTAAAATGGAAGCTGAGCTGTGATTGGTTGCCATGGGCAACTAGAAATATTCTGACTTGCAGACACTTGATAAATCTGCCCCATTGTCTATACACACCAATACACTACATACTCCTCAAATAGACACACATACAGTATATACACAGCATATACACATACAGCATATATTCACCATATATACAGACACATACACAGCATATACTCACCATATAAGCACACACATGTAGAACATATACAACATAAGCACACATAAAATATATAAACAACATATACACACACACAGCATATCCACAGCAACACCCATACAGCTTATACATGGTTACAGTTATTATATTCTTTTGTAGTTTGCACTATGTGAGAAAGTAAGAGGTATTGTGTGGGAAAACCGCTATCTGTCCTACAGGCAGATGAAATACATGTGGTAAAAGCCCTGGGTTTCTCTGCAGTAACCCAAGGGTTAATGCAGACATGATAAGCAGGAATAGTCTGTTTTGGCCTAGCTAACACAGACACATTTGTAATGTCCGTACTGGGCCTGCTTATTATGGAGTAGGGGTAGGCTGGTAGTGGGACTCCTACTCCACCTGGGCTTCGGTCCTGGGTTTGTGAATTGCCCACAGGTGCGGGTCACAGGTCTCGTTAGGGCCTGATTTAGTCTGCAGGCCAGAAGCAGTAGGAGAGGCCCTACCTGGAGAGCTGAAAGCGAGATTGCATTCTCACAGCAAAGGTAACTGAGGGTCTCCTGTCTTGCTGCTGGCCAAGAGCAGGTGCCAGGCAGCCTGGTACCCGGATAGCTAGGGTCGGTCAAATGTATTAGACAGCGCCTAGCCGGGCAGGAATTACTTTTGTAATGTTTTTTGCATGTGCCTAAGCCAAGGCTGAAGTTGTGTTTTGTTTTGTGAATAAACACTTAAATTGGACTTTAAACCTCCGTGTGTCACTGCTTCCTGCACTGCTACCAGTCAACTACCAGAGCAATTCCCCACACATGGTGGATTGGAGCAGGCAAAGTGCAGCGAAGTATACACTAGTGCATGTCCTGGAAGTCGACAGCACTTAAGCTGCAAGCCACAGCCATGGAGGAGTTAATCAAGCAGCTTGTCCAGTCCAATGTGCAGCAGCAAGAGACAAACAGATTGCTGCTCCAGCAGGTAACAGTCCTGACCGCTGCTCAGCAAAGGACTGTCCCAGCAATGACGGTGAAGGACGCCAGGAAAGAGGTCTGCAAAGCTATGACCAAGATGACCGCCAAGGATGATGTGGAGGCCTATCTGACAGGCTTTGAGAGGGTGGCCACCCGAGAGAGGTTGCCACAGCAGCACTGGGCAGAGGTGTTGGCCCCCTTCCTCGTCGCTGATCCCCAGCAGGCATACTAAGACCTGAGCGAGGAGGATGCCCGGGACTACTCCAGGGTAAAGGCAGAGATCTTGGCCCGACTAGGAGTGGATCAGCATCTACACGCTCAAAGAGTGAATAGCTGGAGATACCAGGAGGCGCTACCACCGAGGGGGCAAATGCACCAACTTGTTCACTTAGTCCGCAAGTGGCTTCAGCCGGAGACATCCACCCCAACCCAGATGGTCGAGAAGGTTGTTTTGGACCGCTTCCTGAGGGCCTTGCCGGGTGAGATCCAACGATGGGTGGGACACGGGGACCCGTCTGATGCCGAGGCGCTGGTGGAGTTGGTGGAGAGGTTTTTTGCCACTCAGGCCCTAACAAAGAAAGCCCCTTATACCCAGGCGGGCCCTAAGGCACGGAAGGTCGTGTCACCCACATTTTCCCGGGGCAAGACAACTCCCAATGTCCGGGATGTACCCCAGGGGAGGAGGAAGGGGGAGGCTCCCACCTGTTGGACCTGCCATGAGCCAGGTCATATTGCAGCCCATTGCCCCAATTCCTCAGAGCCCATGGACTGCAGTTCCGCCAGAAGGGTTTCTCTCTATGCTGCCCCTGTCTACACAGCTACTAGCCCCGACTCTGCTGATGAGCGCCACCTGTGCCGGGTGACTGTGGCAGGGCATCCAGCGTTGCCCCTGCTGGACTCAGGCAGTCGGGTGACCTTGATTAATGGGTCCGTCATAGACCCCAAGACAGTCACAGGGCGCACAATTGGTGTCCTGTGCATCCATGGGGACGTAAAGGACTACCCCACCACAGTTATTAACTTCCAGACCTCTTGTGGAGAGACACTACATGAGGCCGCGGGTGTCAAGAACTTGCCCCATGACCTTATCTTGGGACCGGACTTCCCCATGTTCTGGACTCTATGGCGGGGAAACCAAGAGTTGGGGGGTTGTTCTCCTATGTTGTCTAGTCAGATCTCTGAACCCGAGCCTGATGACCCAGACTCTGGAGTTCCTGCCGTAGGGGTGACCGCCACAGAAGATGGAAGTGTAATGTTTCCCCTAGATGTTATGGCAGGCGAAACTGAGGAGGTAGTGACAGGACTGCAGTTGTCGGATTTGGAGGTATCCTGTGACAACTTTGGTACTGCACAACTCCAGGACCCCACTCTGGTCCGCACCAGAGAAAATGCGGTAGAGATTAATGGTGTACCTCAGCACCCAGGTGCGGATAAGTTGTTCCCTCGTGTGGTGGTAAATCAGGAGTTATTGTACCGCATTGATAAGGTCCACGGTGAAACCCAGGAGCAGTTAATGGTGCTTCAGCCATATCGTCAGATGGTGTTGGACCTTGCACATAAGCATATGATGGGAGGGCACCTAGGTGCCACAAAAACTCTGGAACGCATCTTGCAGCGTTTTTATTGGCCAGGAGTGTATGATAGGGTAAAAAGGTATTGTGAAACTTGCCCTGATTGTCAATTGCATGCTCCCATGGTACACTTTCGAAGTCCGTTGGTACCTCTGCCCATTATTGAGGTACCCTTTGAAAGGGTCGCCATGGATTTGGTCAGTCCTTTGGTTAAATCCGCTCGGGGGCATCAGCATATCCTGGTAGTCATGGACTATGCTACCCGATATCCTGAGGCCATCCCACTACGGCACACCTCAGCGAAACTAATTGCTAAAGAGTTGTTTGCCATGTTCTGCCGAGTGGGACTTCCCAAGGAGATCCTCACAGATCAGGGGACTCCTTTTATGTCAAAAGTCACCAAGGAGCTATGTCGGCTCTTTAATATTAAACAGTTACGCACCTCTGTGTACCATCCTCAGACGGATGGATTAGTAGAACGGTTTAACAAAACTTTAAAAAGTATGCTAAAAAAGGTGGTAAACAAGGATGGGAAGGACTGGGATGTACTGTTGCCATATTTAATGTTCGCCATCCGAGAGGTCCCACAAGCCTCTACTGGGTTCTCGCCGTTTGAGTTAGTGTATGGCAGACATCCCAGGGGTCTCCTGGACATAGCCAAGGAGACATGGGAACAAGAGCCCACCCCCCCACAAAAGTGTAATAGACCATATCTCAGATATGCAGGACAGGGTGGCGGCTGTCATGCCCATTGTCAAAGAGCATATGGAGGAGGCACAAAGGACTCAAAGCCGGGTTTATAACAGGTCAGCAAAAGTAAGGACCTTTAATCCCGGTGATCGTGTTGTTGGTGCTAGTCCCCACTGTAGAAAGTAAGTTTCTCGCTAAATGGCAAGGACCGTATGAGGTTATAGAGAAAATAGGAGAGGTGAACTACAGGATACGTCAGCCCGGACGGAGAAAACCCGAGCAGACTTGTCATGTAAATCTGTTAAAGGCCTGGAAATACAGAGAGAGTCTGCATACAGAGATGGTTCTGGCTAGTCCACCTCCTGCGATACCCTCACAGGCTGCAGGTAAGCCTGTGCCAGAGGCAGAAGTGCAAATAGCCGATACCCTAACCAAAGAGCAACAGCGAGAGTTTGTAGCAAGAAATACAGATGTGTTCTCAGAGTTGCCAGGCTACACCTCTGTAATTAAACATGATATTGTCACTGAGCCAGAGGTAAAGGTAAGATTAAGGCCGTACCGAGTCCCTGAAGCTCGTAGACAAGCCATATCAGAAGAAGTTCAGAAGATGCTGAAACTAGGGGTTATTGAGGAGTCCAAAAGTGAGTGGGCCAGTCCAATTGTTCTAATTCCCAAACCGGATGGGAAACTACCAGAGCAATTCCCCACAACTAATACACAGACAATTACTTTCACACTTTATTCACTCTGCACAGTATCTACTCATACACATACAGTACTAACCATTGATTTGACTGCGACTTCACCCCTCCCACTCATGGCATCTGTGAAAGAAGTCTGTAGCACGTGCTGTCTCAGCAACATAGGAGGAGGAAGGGAACACAGGACATTCCATGTGCTCCTCTGCCTTCCCGGTGTGCCCCTCCTCCACTTTCCCCGCCCCGACAGCTCCAACAAGCAGGTGTAGAACTTTAACCGAAGAGGAGAGGACTGCATACATTTATTGTCTGTCCTTGGAATATGAAGACTGCCATATCTGTATTTTCAGATTTTGTTATTTTTTATTACTATTCCTTTGTATTTCTCATTTTGTATTACACATCGTTCTATCTATTCTGGTTTTGACTCAGCTTGTTGGTGTGGTTCCCCTTCACTTTACTAAATGTAAGGAACATTGCCCATTGAGTATTATTGTCAAGTACAAAGGGACAGTTTCGGGTGTTTAGTATTAGGGCTCATATTGATCAACTGTTTGGAAGCCTTTTGCTATATGCATTCTTTAATGGTAAGTAAACAGCCAACTATTAGCATAATAAGAGCCAACACCTGCTGGTGATCAAATTAAGGATGGACTAATCAAGCGTAATACAGTACTAGGACATGGGCAGAGCTTGGCATTCTCCTGTGTTAATATGTCAGTTTTGTCAGATAATCCAAGGCTTTTAATACAGTATATCCTGTATGCCTGGTTGCTTATAAATAAATATTTTTTAAAAAGCATGATACAGTATCAACCACTTTCCAGGGTGTGATCAGGATGAGCCTGAGGAGTTTAGCAATTCAGGCTCAGGCGTCAACCATCAGTAATCTCATAACCAGACGGAAGGGTGGGTTTTTGTGGTAAATTGTGAGCAATGAGTGTAAAATACTGAAGAAGTTATGTAATCATAAAATCTGCATGAAATAAAGCACACAACAAAATAAGGCAGTACATTATATTAATGTTAATAATAAATATAAATGTTTTTAAAGCTATACATTATGAAGCCACTGTAAAGCAATAACATATTTAGTATCTAACATTTGTTCAATATAAAGGCACAGGTCAAAGCGTGACGTGTGCAGGAAATACTCCCAGCTCTCAATGTCAATGACATTTTCATTTGAAAGATGAGAACTATCAAGAACTATTACAGGCAGGGGCCTCTTATGGGGAGGAGAATCTGGGAGTAAAGGTCATCATTGGACAACCCTTTTAACAAGGGCAATTGCTTTTATTTTTAGTTAGTAGGGCTGGAAATATAAGTCCAACTTTCTGGCCAATTGCTTGCTTTCTGCATCCTGCCCCGCTGCTCCACAATGTGATTTAGCTATGGTTGGGGAAATGAGTGTGTGCGGGCACTGCAACAATCGCTACAATAGAAGTAGAGCTACAGTCAGTGATGCTAATGACTGTATGAAAATAAGTCACCATCCAGACCACCTCTCTGTGCGTTCATCTCTCCTTTCACCTTATTCCAACTAAATTACAGATCCTCTGTGTCCTCTATGGTAGCTGTATTCAACTGTTGGGTAGAGGAACACCTGGTCCCGGGCTGTGGTCCGGCAGTTGAAGACCGCTGGTATATGAAACTTGGAAAAAAAGATAAATTGCTACTTACCTCCGGCACTACTCTGCATGCACTGCTGGGAATCTGAGGATAGAAGAAGCGGGGGTTGTGGGGTGAAGAGGAGCGCCGGAGTTAAGTGTCTTTTTTTATTTTTATGGGGCCACGGCTGTGGACATTTCATTTCGGTGGAGTATGGTGGACATATTATGGGGGGGGGGGAGTTAGAGTAGCACTCCTGGAGACATTGCATTGGGGGGCTCTGCTGTGGACATTTCTTTGGTGGCGAACTGCTGTGGACATTTCATTAATGGCAGGGAGGTTGCTGCGGATATTTCATTAATGGTAGGGAGGCCGCTGCCGGACATTTTATTAGTGATGGGAGGTCCCGGCTATGGACATGTTATTAGTGAGGGGTGGCCACTGCTGGACATTTTATTAGTGAAAGGAGACTGCTGCTGGACATTTTATTAGTGAAAGGAGGCTGCTGCTGGACATTTTATTAGTGAAAGGAGGCTGCTGCTGGACATTTTATTGGTGAAAGGAGGCTGCTGCTGGACATTTTATTGGTGAAAGGAGGCTGCTGCTAGACATTTTATCAGTGAAAGGAGGCCGCTGCTGGACATGTTATAAGTGAAAGGAGGCCTCTGCTGGACATATTATTAGTGAGAGGAGGCCTCTGCTGGACATGTTATTAGTGAGGAGAGGCTGCTGCTGAACATGTAATTAGTGAGGGGAGGCCACTGGTGAACATGTTATTAGTGAAAGGAGGCCACTGCAAGGACATGTTGTTAGTGAGAGGCGGCCACTGCTGGACATGTTATTGGTATGGGAGGCCACAGCTGGGTATTTTATTAGTGAAGTGAGGTCACTGCTGGACATGTTACTAGTGAGGACATGTCACTGCTGGACATGTTATTAATGAAGGGAGGCCACTTCTGGACATGTTATAAGTGAAAGGAGGCTGCTGCTGGACATGTTATTAGTGAGGGTAGGCTGCTGCTGAACATGAGGAGAGGCTGCTGGACATGTAATTACTGAAGAGAGAGGCTATGGCTGGGACATGTTATTAGTGAACGGAGGCCACTGCTGGACATGTTATTAGTGAATGGAGGCCACTGCTGGGACATGTTATTAGTGAATGGAGGCCACTGCTGGATATGTTATTAGTGAAGGGAGGCCACTGCTGGGCATGTTATTAGTGAAGGGAGGCTGCTGCTGTTTTATTAAATAGTAGCAGCTGCATTTCCCAACCTACACTCCGGGTCAAGTTTTCCCAGTTTTTTTGTGGTACTTCGGTTTACACTTGCGTATATGTGGTATGTATATTTTTTTCCTCACAGTGAAAAGCCCAAAGACAAGGGGAGCTGCGGAAAAGGGGGCATTTTAGATTAGGAGCTGCAGGAAATAGCACATTATATGGGTTGGTGTTAGATATGAACTTTATGTGAGGCACAGAATTTTATTTTCCAGGGACCATGGTAAGAGGGTTACCTGGCCTAGTCCCTGGTTAAAAATTTTGGATGCAGCCGGTCTGCAGATACAAAAAAAGGTAATTATTCACCGGTAATTGTGTTTCCTTGAACCACGACAGCATCCAACCAGAGAGAGGGATCCGCCACCAGGGACAGGAAATCCAGGACTTTAAAGGCGTGGCCCGGCCCTTCTCCTTCAGTGGATTACAGAGACTGGGACTCGATGCTTGGTTATTACTGACCCCCGTACTCATTCAAACTTGTAACAGAGCCACCATTTACAACTGTTATAATAAAACACCTTCGTGTCACACACACATTACTGAACACCAAGTGTGAGGAGAGGGTGGGAATATCCAGGGTGCTGTTGTATTATGCAACAAAGAAGCAGACTACCGGCACCACCCAATTCACACTTGTATGCCACAGTAGTGACTCCTTCGGGTCCAACAGCCGGAATTGTGAACCGGATAGTGAAGGTCGCGTCTGTTGCCGTGGTGCACGCTACCAGTGACAAAAGACACTCATGAGGTAGGGTAGAAAAGAAAAAATTGTGCGGCACTCACCGGTACTTGAAACAGGTAACGCTTTATTCTTAAGGAACAATCATAGCAGGGAGGGTGCACGCCACGCCAGGATGACGGGCCGTTTCGCGCCCGAGGTTTGAGAAAGCGCACACAGCGCGAAACGGCCCGTCATCCTGGCGTGGCGTGCACCCTCCCTGCTATGATTGTTCCTTAAGAATAAAGCGTTACCTGTTTCAAGTACCGGTGAGTGCCGCACAATTTTTTCTTTTCTACCCTACACCAGGGTGCTGTTGTGGTTCAAGGAAACACAATTAATGGTGAGTAATTACCGGTTTCCCCTTTTCACCACGACAGCACCCAACCAGAGAGAATAGCATTGAAAATTAGGGAGGGATCAACTAAGATAATACTCTACACCTTAAAAACAACTCGCCACATCCAATCAGTAGTGCTTGTGGAAAGTGTGTGGAGAAGACCAGGTGGTAGCCTGACAGATTTGGCTTACTGACGCCTCTCTGCCCATGCAGCAGAGACTGCTCTAGTAGAGACATTCCAGTAAATAAACAATCAATACAAGAAATCCTGCAAGCTATTAAAACCTGTAATGTGGCTATACAGGAGCTATCCAGTAAATTTGACTGCACCTCAGGCGATATAATGTTAAATAGAGAAGATGTCAGCAAAATCCGTGACCGGATGAGGGAAAATGACGCTAAGGTCGCTTAAATAAAGCAAGAATGTAAAAACAGAAATGGCTACATTAAAAAAAGAAAAAAAAGATTTGAATGAAAAAATAAGTGATTTAGAAGATAGTTCGTGCAGATCAAATATCCGGATCATCGGATTCCCTGAAGGGGCTGAGGGGAAGAATTCCATAGACTTTGTGGAATCTTGGTTTAGTGAACAGGTGGAAGTGGATAAATTGTCCAAAAAGTTTAGTGTTGAAAGAGCCCACCGTGTCCCCATGAAACCCAACCCACCAGGCTATCCTCCAAGGCACCTCTTGGTGAAGATGCTCTCTAGTAAAAACAGAAATTTTCATTCTGCAGGAAATGCGTACTAAAACAGAAGTGGCATATGAGAATACAAAAATAATGTGTTTCCCGGACTTCTCTAGAAACACTCAGATGAAGAGGAAACGTTTATGGATGTTAAAAGAAGGATCAGGAAAGCAGAGATTAAAAATGCATTGTTATTCCCTGCAAAACTTCCTGTTATATTGTGAGGAAAAACTCTTTTCTTCTCCAACCCTGAGGCGGCGACAGATTGGTTGGATAGTAAAGGATTTGAGTAACTGGTAGTAGTGTGTAGGTATAGTGCTGGTGTGTTAAGTCCTGTATGTATGTCAGAGTTAAGCAATTAGTGTCAGAATAGCATATGATGTAAGGGTTTTTTTTGTGTCTTTTCTTCGTTTTGTTATCTCAGACATTATGGATATCTTGGACACTATGGACGTTATGGCAACCAGTAGTTAAATGGCCATTCATCGCATACTTATGGCAGATGGTCATCTGATATTAAGGGCATTTATCCAAGCCTAGATGATCATCGGATTGAATTGACAAGCGGGGCAGACATGCTATATGTTTTATTTAATAAAGAAGTAATATTTAAGGGAGAGGTGGGGGTGGGGAAGGACGGATTACGTGGCCCAGAGGAAAGAGCCCAACATGGCACATTTTAATGTATGAGGAGTAAAATCCTCATATACTGCCAAACTGTAGTATAGCAGTATATGATAGGATCGTACAGACACCCTAGGGTTAAAGTACCCTAAGGAGTCTGAAAAATAGTAAAAATAAAAAAAAGTAAAAAAAAAAATTATAATAAAAAAAACTTAAAATTCAAATCAGAACTGATATAAATATACTGTAAATGAACAGTAAAAATTTTTTGGCATTTAAAAAAAAATTCTATAAAAAGTGATCAAAAGGTCGTATAGTCCTAAAAATGATAACATTGTAACCCTCAACAAAATCCGCGAAAAATGGCACCACCCACAGCTCCATACATCAAAGTATAAAAAAGTTATTAGCGCCAGAAGATGGCAAAATCCCCCCAAAAATTTTTGTACAGGAGGTTTCAATTTTTTTAAATGTATGAAAACATTATAAAACCTATATAAATTTGTTATCCCCTTAATTGTACCGACCCAAAGAATAAAGTAGACCTGTCATTTGGGGCATGCAGTGAAATCCGTAAAATCCAAGCCCACAAGAATACGGCACAAATGCGTTTTTTTACCAATTTCACTGCATTTGGAATTTTTTTCCTGCTTCCCAGTACAAGGCATGGAATATTAAATACCACCATCTTGAAGTGTAATTTGTTACGCAGAAAATAAGCCATCAAACAGCTCTGTATATGGAAAAAAAGTTACAGATTTTTGAATGTGGGGAGTGAAAAATTAAAACGCAAAAACGTAAAAGGGCTGCGGCGGGAAGGGGTTAATTTTTGGTCAATTTTAAAACTGTTGTGGTCTAATTTAAACCATCATAGAGTTGTTCTAAATTGTGCACTTCAATGTGGTGCGAAGGTAAAAAATATTTCCCACCAGGACAATTTTAGGAGACCACGCCCCTTTCACAACACACACAACCTTATTCAGCCAAGTCGGAAAAGTGTTGAAAACAGTTCTAAAATACTTGATAAATGTGGCAGAAAGCATTTTCTGGTGCAAATTACACCAGAAGTCTGGCTTAATACATCACCCCAATCTCTTAAAGCATATTTTACAATGTCCCACATTATAAGGTTTGTATCTCAAGAATTTATTAAATACATTTATAAATATACACTTATCATTGACCAAAAATGACTTACATTCTCCTTGAATTCTGAATATTATCTCCAAAAATGATTTTAAAAAAGCTTACATTGGTCTATTTAAATGAAGAAATAGGTCTATTGGTCAAGGTTTAGCTTGAATAATAGAAACTGATTGGCAATAAAAACCTTTTGCAAGGACTGGTTAGTGTACATTTCAAAACAACGGGCGAGTCCAGAGATATATATGTGAATAAATAGCTAGTATATATAAAGATAATAGGTGTATATTTATAAATGTATCAAATAAATTCTCGAGATAACCCCCTACACAGTGTTTGAAAAAATTAAATGTGAATATTATGTAGGACATTGTAGGATATGTTTTAAAACACATTGGCCCACATTTATTAACGCCTCTGTGCAAGTTTATTATGTTTCACTAGCTTCAGTAAAACAGAACATTGTCAACCCAATAAGCTGCCACAAGTTCTATTTAACATATACCCGGTCCATAACGGGATTATATATGGTGAGGAACCAACCCTGTAGCATGTATTTAACCAAGACATGGATGTGGGGATTCGTGGATCATAAAAGAGCATCACAGGTTAAATTTTATATTTAATTGGGGCGTGGCCTTGCTGCCTATGTGACCGCACGCGTGTGGAGAGAGCTGCATTAATATCTTTACAATTGTTGCTAAGGAAGCAACACAAAAGGTCCTTTTGACCAGATAAAATTTAACTTTTACTTCAATATTCCTTAAAAAACGAGGTCACAAAATTGTCATGTATATGAGCCTTGATAGATACACAAATTAAAAGATTATGGCGGGTGTGGAGATATGATCTCAATTGATATAGTATATTGGAGCGGTAGGCTGGGGGGGTTGTCTGAGCCTATTTTTTAATTGATGGCGTTGTAGTCGGAGAACCATTTAGGACTTCGGGTCGTCCTGCGAGAGACAACTAGTCCATAATTATTTGCTTACGATTACCAGTGCATGAATGTGATGTGTGGATGGTGCGACTTAGCTTAAAATCAAAGTATGCTATTGTTCGTGGCGTGTGAATTTACTTATTCTTAGAGGTGAACAGCTACATTTTTCAGAGGTTAATCTTGTATACACTACCGCAGAAGGACCCGCGGTGGTCCCTAGTTAGGAATACAGTTGCTCCTAGTAGCTGCTTAATATGTATATTCCGATAGTGTATAGGTTGAGTAGCACCTCATTGTATTGTTAGATACTCTAACACCTCATTGCAACACCTACTTGAGCGAGTCGCACTGCCCCACCAGCTTACCGCACCAATATACTATATCAATTGAGATCATATCTCCACACCCGCCATAATCTTTTAATTTGTGTATCTATGTCACGGCTCGTATACATGACAATTTTGTGACCTCGTTTTTTAAGGAATATTGAAGTAAAAGTTACATTTTATCTGGTCAAAAGGACCTTTTGTGTTGCTTCCTTAGCAACAATTGTAAATATATTAATAAAGTTTATAGGTCCGACCGCAAAGTGGTCCTAGGACTATCCAAATTACAATTTCTTTTTTTTTGGAGAGAGCTGTGGCCCAGCATCCTCAATAATCAGCCTGGAGGTGCGGTGTGGCCCCCAAAACTTACCCGATCCGGTGGCTTAGGAGTGTCGGAGGGCGCCGGTGTCTGTGTTCAGCGCCGTTATGGGCCCCAAGCGGCAGAATATGACCAGCTGGTCTGCTTAGCGGTCCGGCCAAGATGGCGCCCGGAGCGGAGGTGGCGCGCGTCCCTCTGCAGGCCTGAGAGTGGAGACCGCGGCAAGGCTGGGGAGCTCCGCTAGAAGCCAGCATGGGGCTGCCGCACCGCAGCAACCCCCTTCCACGATCACTGCAAGGCAGGAACAGCGGACAGAGTACCAACCCGGCCGGGACCACCGGGCCGCCCGCCACGTCCTGTCCTGATCAAATTGCTGCATTATAAAGATAGAGATCTCTATTACGGCTAGCAAGGGAGCGGCAGGATATAACCATCAATGGGGCGCGGATTGCCTTTTTCCAGGATTTTTCGGCGGAAGTGCAGAGGAAAAGAATGCGCTTTACGGATATCAAACGACGCCTGAGGGATGCTGCTGTACAGTATCCTATGATGTATCTGTCAAAATTGAGAGTGGTGGCGTTTGGGATAACCCATTTTTTTGAAGACCCCCAATCAGCGCTGCACTGGCTGGACAATAACGAGCAGAGATTGTGCAGACCTGCCGAAGACGGAGGAGCGGAGTGATCTCTTTCTGGGACTGCCAGCCCGGAAGATTGTATGATTCTGTTGTGATGGGCCTAAGAATGCCGTTCTAAGGTTATAGTTGGGGGTGTTTTCCATGCTCCTGAGTTATGTGTGTATATAGATGTGTATCTGTATATGCATGTATATATATAATGTATATTGCTATATGCTTATATGTTTAATGATACCTCTGATCATTATTCTATATTGTGGAGCCAGAGCTCCTTACACGATACTCAGTGTTTATACTAAGTGTGAGATAGGATGTACGTTGATCGTGCGTTTCCTATCATAAGGGGGCTTGGATGTTATGTAGGAGCCCCGACTCTGGTTACAGAGGAGGTTAACATTTGTTCTGTTTTTGGTTGGGGGGATGGGGGTGGGATAGGGGACTCTTTGGTCTGCCTGGTAGGAGGTGTGAATGATTTGTTCTGGTCTAGTCACGCTTTGAAAATCGTATGTGCACTAAAGAAGGGAGGAGGTGTGGTGGGCATTACGGATACCAATGGGAGAGAGTTTTAAATACATGACTTGGAATGTCAGGGGGCTAGCGGAGGCAGGGAAACGCAGAGCAATCTTTGCGTACATGAAAGAGCAGACTGCTCTGGTGATGGGATTACAGGAAACGCATCTGACAAGGGATACAGTACATTTACCACAAGGTTACGGGGGTGGGTTACGGAGTGCACTCCTTTCATACATCATATTCTAGGGGGTTAGTCTCCTTGTACATATGTCACTTCGATTTCAATGCTTTAGCTCCTTTACCGATGAGGAGGGAAGGTTTGTAGGGGTGCATTGCAAAATATTTCACTGGGTTTGTATCTTCGTGGAATTGTATATACCTCCTCCATTTTCAAATGTGGTACTTTGTAAGATACTGGAGAACTTGGCTCTACTGCCAGAGGTGCCTACAATATTGATGGGGGATTTTAATATGGTGTGGGATAGGGATATGCACAGGTTCTCCAGCAGAGAAGGAGGGGCCGTAGGAAGAGGACTGTCGCCTTTAGCCCGCTGGTGTGAGGAGGTAGGTTTTCATGATATGTGGAGAGATAGGAATCCGGGAGTGAGGCAATATTCTTGTGCCTCTCAAACTCATGGCACGCTCTCTAGGATAGAAATGGTGCTGGGTACTAGTGGGGTTAATGTTGAAGGGAGTGATCTACCTAGGATGTTATCTGATCATTCTCCGTTTCTTTTACATATTGAGGGCAGGGTTGTGTCCAGGGATGAGAGAAGGATGTCGTGGAGATTGAATGTGTTCTGGCTTAAGTTAGTGGATAAGGGAAAGGTCGCGGCCCAATTGCGGGAGTATATAGAGATTAATAAGGATGAGGTGCCAAGAGATGTGTTGTGGGATGGTATGAAGGCGTTTCTGCGGGGTGTGTTTAGATGGGGAGATTGCTTGGGTGAAAAATAGGTCGCGCCAGGTGGGAGTGTCTTTAAGGCTGCAGCCGAATGGAGGGAGGCGCAAGCGCAATTGTCTAAATATTACATAGAACAGGCGGATAATAAACGCATGTTCCTGAAGCAACAATTTTATGCGGAAGGGGAACAGACAGGGCGCTTATTGGCCAGAATGGCACGGGCTAAGGCAGATAGCAATTTTGTGCATGCTATTAGAGATTAACAGGGACACTTGATAACAGACACAACAGGAGTGGTGCAACAGTTCGCAGACTACTATGAGATCATGTACTCCTCTACGGCAATTCATACCCAAACACAATTAGCAGAGTTTTTGGGTAATATCGCAATGCCACGATTAACGGTGGATGAGAAGGGGACGTTGGAGGTGCCCATAACGATGGAGGAGTTAGAGCAGGCAGTGGTGGGTATGGCTAATGACAAAGCGCCCGGCATGGATGGACTTCCTATAGAAGTATATAAGGAGTATGCGGACATATTACTATCACAGCTATATGAGATGTTGCAGGATAGTCATGAACGGAAGAGATTGCCAACCTCCTGTTATGAGGCTTTAATAGCTGCACTGCTTAAAGATGGTAAGGACCCTCAACTTGTGGATTCGTATAGACCAATATCCTTGTTAACATCGGATGTGAAAGTTCTAGCTAAGGTGCTGTCTAATAGTTTGTCTACAGTAATAGGGTCAGTAGTGCATGCTGATCAATCAGGCTTTATGCCATCTAAATCGACAGCTCCGAATTTGAGGAGCCTTATTTTGAATCTACAGATAGACCCTGATAACTCTGTGGGAAGAGCTATACTGTCATTAGATGCTGCCAAAGCATTTGACAGTGTTGAATGGGAATATCTCTGGGGGGTCCTAAGAAGAATGGGGTTTGGCCCTGTATTTATTAGATGGGTACAGTTATTATACTTGGTGCCGGTGGTATGTATTAGGGTCAATGGAGTGATCTCAAATAACTTCTACCTTGAGAGAGGAACTAGACAGGGGTGTCCGTTGTCGCCACTCTTGTTTGCACTGGCGATTGAGCCCTTAGCATGTATGGTCCGTCAAAGTGAGGAGTTGTCGGGATTTCAGTATGGGGCAAGGGAAGACCGTATAGCGTTGTACGCGGATGACATCTTACTGTTTCTGACGGAAGCGGAATATACCTTGCCAGTGGTGCTGGATATGATTATACGGTTTGGGAGATATTCTGGACTGATGATTAACTGGACTAAGTCTGCTCTTATGAAGATTTACCAGGCGACTTTGCCGGCCCTCTCCGTGGGAGATATTCCTATAGTAACGGAATTTAGGTATCTAGGGATCCAGATTACCGGGAAGGTAGAGGATTATATTGAGTTAAATTTGCAACCATTATTAGGGATTTTTAAAAATAAGATTTTAGTTTGGAATAGGTTACCCTTATTAGCCATTGGTAGAACTAACCTAATTAAAATGATTCTAATGCCACAGTTGCTCTACATTCTGCACAATGCCCCAGTGTGGATTCCCAAATACTGGTTCCGCCGATTTCACAATTTGTTTCGGGATTTGGTGTGGAAGAAGGGGGTTCCACGCATCAAGTTAGAAAAATTGCAGCTCCCCAAACACCAGGGTGGTCTGGCACTGCCAAACCCATGGGTGTATTATTTAGAAGCCCAGTGTCAGCATATGAGTGGCTGGGCCAGGGAGGAAAGGGTGACTGACTGCCCGAAAACGTTGCACTTGGGAGGTGACATGGGCCCGCTAGTTGCTCTGGAAGCAAGGAGGTTTCAGGGGATGGCTAGGGCTAGACCGACGTTGAGGTTGCTGCAAAAGGTGTGGAAAGTATACAAAGGTTTGCTGGGAGTAGAAAACTATACTAAATACACGCCTCTGTGGGACAACCCCGTCTTGGGGGAAGTATTTATGCTGGAGGCTATGCAAAGGTAGGGCTGTAAATGGGTGTGCTATTTATATCAGCTGTACTCTGATGGGGTATTGAAGTCTTTCCAGCAATTAAGGGAGGATTTTGAATTGCCGCAGTCCTGGTTTTTTCAATACTTGCGGTTGAGACATGCTCTACAGACACAAGCCCAATTCGGTTAATTGGAAATCAGCTCTATGGGAGTGTTGGAAGCCATAGTCAAGGCTCAAGGGACTTAAGGGGTAATTTCCCTGTTGTATGGTTTCCTCCTCTCCAAAGTATTGGGGGATCCTATGGCCGAGACTAAAAGGAGGTGGGAGGAGGAAGTTGGGGAACTATCGGAGGAAGAGTGGCCGGAGGCGACGGGTTCTCCTAGCGTCTTATCCATGAATGTTGCACAAAGGAGGTCTCAGTTGTTTTTACTGCACAGAGTATATAGGACGCCATATGTCCTATGGAAAATGGGATTGAGGGAGGATGCAAGGTGTCCCCAGTGTCAAGAAGAGGGCAGATGGATGGCATATGTTTTGGTCGAGTGCAGCATTAGAGAGCCTGTGGAAGGAGGCAGAGGATTTGATGGATCGGATATATAACATAAGGCTTCCTCATGATCCTAAGGTTGGTCTACTGAGCTGTATGGATGGACAACAGGGGATTCAGAATGAACGCTTGGCTGTGGAAAAATTTCTTTACCAAGTCAGGAAAAGTATAGCTAGGGAACTGGTTAGATGCGGATCCTCCAGGGTTGGGAGAGGTGATAAATATGACAAACAAAATTATATGGATGGAAATGAAGGTTTACCATAAAAGGGGTAATCTCAAAAAAATTGAGAAACAGTGGCTTGACTGGGTGGAGTTTCCAGGATTGGCAACTGAGGAATTGCGGAGAGGTTGGTCCAGGTTAAATTTGTGGAGTATACTGGGGCAGTAGGAGTTATCCTAGTATATTGAGGGCTGTATTGGATGCGTGATGACTACATGGATTAAGGGAGAGGTGGCAGACCAGAGAGTGGTTGGGTGGGGGGGGGTGATCTGGGGAATGTTATATATGTTTATATTGAATATACACTTGTATCAATGTGCACTGACTACTGGCAATTTTTGTATTGTGCATATTTATGCTATAAGTAAAAGCAATAAAAGTTTCAGATTTTAAAAAAATCATATATATATATATATATATATATATATATATATATATATATATATATATATATATACATACATATTGTGAGACACTGAAGGGGTTAACTGTGGATGGGCGGTATGTTTCCCCTAGGTTTTGCTATTATGCAAGGCCTTAGTGCTGAGGTTGTGTTGTCCAGCACCTTGGACACAGGTGATGGGAGCAGCCTAATCAGTTTTGCATAAAGCCACTGAGCAGACCTGGAAGTGTTGTCTCTCTCTGGAAGGAGGCTGGAGAGCACACAGCCCTGACCTCTGTGCCTGGAGCAGCCAAGTGATTTTGTATAGTGGTGAGTTAGTGAACACCTGTATAGTTAGCACCCTGACGGGTAGGATTTTTGTTTATTTAATGCCTGAATGTAAAGGCTGTTTTATTTTGCTTCTACAATAAACGCAGGCGAGACCTGTTTTGGACTAAACCTTGGTGTCACTGTCTTGAACTGCATCACAGCACCCCGCTACCACGGTCTCTACTGGGCCAAATCCCCCACATATGGTGCTTTGGATTGCGGGCAGTTCAAAAAGACATACACCTGAAAGGCTTGATACATCCTGCAACATTGCATGGCCTGGGTGAAAGCAGCAGGCAAATTGCAGGATACAGCCAAGATGGAGGACTTTATTAAATACCTGCAAGAGGAGGCCAGAGCTAATCGGCAGCAGCAGCAGGAAGAGTCCCAGGCTAATCGGCAGCTGCAGCAAGCCATGCTCCAGCAGCAGGAGGAGAGGTCCCGCCAGCAGCAGGAAGAGTCCCGAGCCATGTTCCAGCTGATGATGGAGAAGCTTTCTGGCATTATGGCAGCACCGCAAGCGACGACTACTGAGGGGTCCCATACTGGTCTGCAAGGGTACCCGGTTGTCCAGCGTTCCGCACGGGCTGCAGTACAAAAGGCCTTACAAAAAATGGCGACGACCGACGACGTGGAGGCGTATCTCACTGTGTTCGAGCGAGTAGCTGAGCGAGGGGAGTTACTGGCTGAGCAGTGGGCAGATGTCTTGGCACCGTTCCTGACCGGCGAGTCGCAGAAGGCTTACTACGACCTGAGTGAAACGGAGGCCCGTAAGTACCCCCAGCTAAAGGCGGAGATTCTGGCTCGTCTTGGGGTCACCGTTCAAGTTCGCTCCAGCCGGGTCCACCAGTGGGCTTACTCAGAAAAACTACCCCCACGCTCCCAAATGCATGACCTAATCCATCTTGTCCGGAAGTGGCTACAACCAGAGGACTGCACCCCAGCACAGATGGTGGAGAGAGTGGTCCTCGACAAGTTCACCCGTTCTCTGCCCTCTCGGCTCCAGCGGTGGGTTGGACAGGCCGGTCCCACAAAAGCTGAGGAGCTCGTGTCCCTAGTAGAGAGGTATCGGGCTACAGAGGACCTTCGACTTACCTCTCCCACACGAAGCAGTGCCAGTGACAGGGTCACCAAACCAGCTGGTAAGACTGCTACTGCGGAAAAGGGGAGACATGTCAGGTTGGGAGGGGGTTCATTGGGGGGCGTGGATACCCAGAAACCCAGTGAGGCTCGTGACAGAGGTCATGGCCGTATCCAGTGCTGGCGGTGCCATGAAATGGGCCATATTGCTGCCAACTGTCCACTGTCAGTGGAGCCAATGGACTGCAACCAGACCCGGCGAGTGTCACTGTTTGCCCGGCCGGTTCTGGCGGCTGAGTCAGTCACGGATGCAGAACCCCAAGTGTGCATGGTCACAATTGGTGGTCACACAGTGGAAGCCTTGCTAGACTCAGGGAGTCTGGTCACCCTGGTGCGGGGAACTTTGGTTGATCCTGGACTATACAGTGGGCGGAGAGTGGGAGTGTTGTGTATACATGGGGACACTCGGGAATATCCCACTGCTGTCATCAACCTACATACCCCTTGTGGTACTATTGCCCATGAAGTGGGGGTGGTGGGGACCCTGTTTCATGAAGCTATTATCGGCAGAGACTTACCGGTGTTTTGGGATCTCTGGAGACGAAGACCCACCTCAGGTGCTGTTGCAGATAATGGACATCAGGTATGTCCGGCCTTGGCCCCTGAACCCTTTGAGGCCGATGTACCCACACCAGCAGTAGGGGTGACCCCATGTGATGAATTCTCTCCCCTAGAGGTCCTAGCTGGTGAGGTCGAGGGCCATGAGGAGGTGGCCGACATGCCAGACTTTGAGATTTCCAGTGAAAATTTTGGGGCTGCACAGCTCCAGGACCCTACCTTGTTTAAAGCACGAGAGAATGTTAAGGTGATAAATGGGGTACTCCAAATACCAGGGGCTGACAAAATATACCCCCGAATGGTGATTGTTGGGGAACTGTTGTACAGGGTTGACCAGATACGGGGTGAGGAGGTTGAGCAACTTGTAGTACCCCAATCTCACCGTAGGCTGGTACTAGAGTTGGCACACAAACATGTGCTGGGAGGGCATTTAGGTGCTGAGAAGACCCGAGAGAGGATCCTGCAGCGATTTTTCTGGCCCGGGGTGTGGGAGGAGGTAAACCGGTATTGTAGCTCCTGCCCTGAGTGTCAACTTACTGCCCCGGTCTCCCACTTCAGGAGTCCTTTGGTCCCGCTACCAATCATAGAGGTGCCATTTGAACGGATTGCAATGGATCTGGTTGGCCCCATAGTCAAATCCTCAAGGGGGCACCAATACATCCTAGTTATCCTGGACTACGCTACACGGTATCCCGAGGCGATACCATTAAGGAACACCTCCTCCAAAAATATTGCTAGGGAGCTGTTCCAGGTGTTCTCACGCACAGGCCTCCCCAAGGAAATCTTGACTGACGAGGGTACCCCATTCATGTCTAGAGTAATGAAGGAGATGTGTAAATTACTGCAGGTTAAACAGCTCCGCACCTCTGTATATCATCCTCAGACAGATGGCCTAGTCGAGAGGTTTAACAAGACCTTGAAGGGGATGCTAAAGAGGGTGGTCAGCAAGGATGGGAAGGACTGGGATTGTTTGTTGCCCTATTTGATGTTTGCCATACGTGAAGTTCCCCAGTCCTCCACGGGTTTCTCACCTTTTGAACTGTTATATGGCCGTTCCCCACGTGGGCTTTTGGATATAGCCAAGGAGACCTGGGAACAGGAGAGGACCCCCCACCGTAATGTGATAGAACACGTCTCCCTTATGCAGGACCGCATAGCGGCGGTAATGCCCCTTGTAAAGGAGCACATGACAAGGGCACAAGAGGCCCAGTCTAGGGTCTACAATAGGTCAGCCAGACTCAGGACCTTTAACCCAGGCGACAGAGTGCTAGTTCTGGTGCCCACCGTTGAGAGCAAGTTCTTGGCAAAATGGCAAGGACCATATGAGGTAATGGAGAAAGTGGGGGAGGTAAACTACAAGGTATCTCAGCCGGGGAGGAGGAAACCCGAACAGATATACCACGTGAACCTCCTAAAGCCATGGAGGGAAAGAGAGACCCTGATGGCCGTGGGAGTAGAAAAAGCGTCTGTCCCCAAGAAGGGGACACCGGAGGTAGGTGTACCCGATGCCAAGGTGCCTGAAGTACGGATCTCGGAGTCCCTCTCCAGGGCCCAGATTCAGGAAGCGAAGGAGTTTGTGCTCCGAAATGTGGATGTGTTCTCTAAGTTACCGGGTCGTACTTCAGTCATCAAGCATGACATCATAACCGAACCCCACATCCGGGTACACCAAAAACCCTACCGGGTCCCTGAAGCGCGCCGGCTTGCCATATCCGAAGAAGTCAGGCAGACGTTAGACCTGGGGGTTATCGAGGAGTCTAAAAGTGACTGGTCGAGTCCTATTGTGTTGATTCCCAAACCTGATGGTTCCCTACGGTTCTGCAATGACTTTAGGAAGTTGAACGAGGTGTCCAAATTTGATTCTTATCCCATGCCCAGGGTTGACGAGTTGATAGAACGACTTGGACAGGCTAGATTCTTCTCCACCCTTGACCTGATGAAAGGGTATTGGCAGGTACCCCTTACTGACAGGGCCAAAGAGAAGACCGCTCTTGTTACTCCTGATGGGCTTTTTCAGTACGTGGTACTCCCCTTTGGGCTACATGGGGCTCCCGCCACATTCCAGAGGTTAATGGATCTCATCCTAAAAACTCACCGGAGATATGCCTCGGCCTACCTGGATGACATCATAGTTTATAGTAACGATTGGGAGAGTCACCTGGCCAAGGTGCAAGCAGTGGTAGACTCCCTGAGGGCAGCAGGGTTGACAGCGAACCCCCAAAAATGTGCACTGGGTCTGGAAGAGGCCCGTTACCTGGGGTACCGTATTGGGCGAGGTATCATCAAACCCCAAGTAAATAAAGTGGAGGCGATCCAGCAGTGGCCACGACCTATGAGCAAGAAGCAAGTGAGGGCTTTCCTAGGCATAGTGGGCTATTATCGCCGATTTATCCCCGATTTTGCTACCATAGCGGCACCCCTGACTGAACTGACCAAGGGTAGCAGGGCGGTGATGGTAAAGTGGAGTGAAGAGGCTGAGGGGGCGTTTCAGCGACTTAAGACGGTATTGTGCGAGGGACCGGTACTGATCACCCCTGACTTCACCAAGACCTTTATTGTGCAGACTGACGCTTCGGACGTGGGCTTAGGGGCTGTCCTGTCCCAAGTAGTGGAGGGTGAGGAACATCCCGTGACATTCCTGAGCCGCAAGCTCACACCCCCTGAGAAGAACTATAGTATAGTTGAGAGGGAGTGCTTGGCGATAAAATGGGCTCTGGAATCCCTGAGGTATTACTTGATAGGGCGACAGTTTACACTAGTGACCGATCACTCTCCCCTCAGCTGGATGAGATATGGAGTCCTCCATATCTCGTTACAGTTTTACCGGCAGATTTTCTCTGTCCGGGTAAGAAGACAACTAGGAGCTTCCTGGCTGACTAGGAATTGGGACCTTCGGACCCAACTCTCACACACGTGAATCGTTATTCACCCATCCAAACACCTTTCAGGATGTGTCCTAAAGATCACAGGTTCCGCGAACGTGAACGGATCTTCAAGAGCTACACAACAGCCAAGTCCGAGATGCCTGACAGTGGAAACACCGCAGCAAAGGTTTCGGTTTCAGAGGAAGGGGTAATCACGAATTTATTCCTTGACCTTGAAAAGGCTCTGAAATCTGAATCCCAGCATCACCTTGATAAACTTTTTCTTGATACCTACCAACATGAAAACATTGTCCCACGAGGACTGAGACTCCGCCCAGAACCAGCTTTCAAAAATGATTCTGACTTTGTAAAAACCTGGGACTCTATACTTCATAATTGTTCAATTGCATTACTTAAATGCCTGTCTGATAAAAGGTCTTCACTTATCAATAATGCCACTCTAAGTATCGATACCATCACATCTAAATTGAAAACCTTTGAAAAACACCCCTTGTTTGACAAACTAAACAAAAAAATAGAAACACATGAAAAGGAAATACTGACTAAAAAAATAGGAAAATTGGAGAGGGACCGAAATGACTACATTGTAGGGAACATTAAATATTGGACCAGGGAGAATAAAGATAAGAAGATTTCCGATAAAGCACCAGCCAACTCCACCAATCATCTACACAATGCCACTCGACCCCACCCTTATAGGTCCAATACCAACCCTAATCGCACTAATACTAGGAACTATAATAGGAACAATAACAATACGCATAATGGACCCCGCCGCCACAAGACCAACAACAATAATAATACCACCTACAGTCGCACTTTCACAGCATCATCCGAGTCATACTCGCGCACAAAACCTGAAACTAAAACCAGGCAGAAAACCAATGTAAAGCATACTATAGAAACTACACACAATTCCGCCATAGCCAAATGTCCCTTCAATTTTGAATTACCACAACCTAATTTACCTTCGGGTGTATTTAGAGATTTCAATGACTCCATTCTCACCATTCACAACACGAGTTTCCTCTCCAACAGCTCCCATGATGAAGCAACTTTCTTCACACCGAAAGTTAACCCACATGCCCGTACCACTAATAGGATACTTTCACATAATGGTCCATCTTCAAACGAATCTGGCCCGTCTTTTTTAGGTCTTCCACAAGAAGTCAAGAGGACTCCAACGTTCCACTACAAACCCAACTTAAGTTTGGAAGAAATAGTCCATCTAGCACCACCACTAGGCATAAAAAGAAAAAACCCCATAAGCGAGGAAGTAGAGGAGGAAGATGTAGACCCAAACACTCCATCCTCACTAGAAGAATCCATAACGGAAACTCCAAAATTCAAACGACCAAAATAGACCAACCCCCTGGAATCAATTCCAATCCCGCTTTAACACCCATCACCAACCCCATTTCAACGAGTTCAGTTAAGATATTTAATCTTTCAAACTATGTGTTAGAGGAAATTGAAACTAAGACCCTGGAAAAAGGCCTCTCCTTTTGCCCATCCTCGAGTTCAAATGACTTCGAACTTTTTGTAGACCTCAATAAATTTATTCGAAAACTCACCTTAAAAAGGCATTTTAATATGACTAACACCAATCAGGTCACTACTCTAAATCACACCGACTCACCAGTTCCCTCTGGACCTTCATCAACTCCTTTCATCCATACCAATTTAAAACCTAAATCTACATTTTACCCTACTCACCATAAAGGGAACTATATAGACACTTTCTATACGTTAGTTTCCTCAGATTTCCAAAATTTAAAGCCCAACTTTAAAAAACAACCTTCTATTAAACACAATTTGACATCAAAAGAAAAAACAGCTTTGAAACAACTTGCTAACAACAATGAGATTGTTATTAAATCAGCGGACAAGGGTGGTGGTATAGTCATTCTTAACAAACATGATTACATCACTGAAGCTTTACGTTTGCTATCTGATACCAATTTTTACTCGAAACTCAATAGCAACCCCACTACCAGTTTTAAAAGTGAGTTGTACACCCTTCTTGAAGAAGGCACTACCTCAGGTGTACTATCTAAAAAGGAGGCCCAGTACCTCAAAATAGAAGAACCCTCTACTCCTATCTTTTATTTCTTGCCAAAAATTCACAAGAACGCCAAGCATCCACCAGGCCGCCCTATTATTTCAGGCATTAATTCTCTTACAGCCAACCTGTCACATTATGTTGATTTATTTTTACAAAAGTATGTTAAGAAACTAAAGTCATTTACTCTTGACACTTCTGACCTCATCAGACACATCCTACCAATACCCTGGGAAGATTCATATCTACTCCTTACTATGGATATATCGTCCCTTTATACAGTCATACCTCATGATCTTGGGACCAATGCCATCTCTCATTTTCTCAGCAATGATCCAGACATGTCAGATACCCAAAGCAGTTTTATACTCAGGGCCATCACATTCATCCTCTCTCACAATTACTTTTCATTTCAAGAACAGGTCTATATACAACAGAGAGGCGCTGCTATGGGCAGCAAGTTCGCTCCCAGCTACGCCAACCTGTACGTAGGCCTATTCGAAGAACTCAATATTTTTACCCATCCTGATTTTAGTAAATGCGTAACCTATAAGAGGTATATTGATGATATTTTTATCATCTGGAATGGTAGTAAAGACG
Organism: Engystomops pustulosus; assembly: GCF_040894005.1. Taxonomy (NCBI): domain Eukaryota; kingdom Metazoa; phylum Chordata; class Amphibia; order Anura; family Leptodactylidae; genus Engystomops; species Engystomops pustulosus. The sequence goes on from NC_092420.1 coordinate 45,246,632, forward strand.
AAGCTCTCAGTTTTATTGAAAATATCAACGACAACGACTGGGGTCTAAACTTTACCTCAAGTATGTCACCCAATGAAATTGAATTTCTTGATGTAATTGTTTTTCATACCGATCATCAAATCAATACGAAGACGTTTTTCAAGACTGTTGACAGCAACAGTTATCTGGACTTTAATAGCAATCACTTCAAAAAATGGAAAACAAACATCCCATACGGTCAGTTTAAACGCATTAGGCGTAACTGTACCACGGATAAAGATTTTGAAGCACAAAGTAAAATTTTGAGTAATAGATTTAGGGCAAAAGGTTATCCTCCTCCCCTCATCTCATCAGCACAAGCCAAGGCCAGCACCTTGAGCCAAACAGAATGTCTAATAACGAGGGAAAAATCTGTCAGTGACCCCAACAACGAGGTTAACTTCATCACTACTTTCTCTGAGGATGGCGGAGAAATAAGGCGAGTACTCAAGAAACATTGGAGTTTACTTCTCCATGATCCACACCTTAAAAACATCCTACCAAGAAACCCAAAGATCACTTTCAGAAGGTCCCGTACCCTGAAAAATATACTTGCCCCCAGCCGTTTACGCACCACCAAAAACAATACCATCTCCTCCTCTTTCTTTCCCAAAATCTTGGGCAGTTTTAAATGTGGCCATAAGTTATGTAAATGTTGCGAGACAATCAGCCATAGAAAATCTATTTTTACATCCAACAACTCGGGCGAATCATTTCAGATCAAACATTTCCTAAACTGTAGCTCAAATTACGTCATCTACCTTATGGAATGCAGTTGTAGACTACAGTACATTGGACGTACAATACAACCACTGAGAGAACGCCTTAACAAACACCGAAGCAACATCTGTAATGGTTTTCTACTACATAGTGTATCCAGACATGCCGCCCAACATCATAAACGTGACTATAGAGAATTCAACATCACTCCGATTGAGTATATTCCTCCTTCTACTCCACAAAGATACAACCACCTCATAAAAAGAGAAATGTACTGGATCTATAAACTCCAGACCCTCGCACCAGCTGGCCTTAATGAAACTCTAGAAAATATCTTCTAATTATCCCAACCAGGCTTATCACTTAGAAACCTGGCAATCAAATAAACACATTATCACTTTTACTGTTTACGTGTTGTTCCTATTATGATGTATATATCATCAGTCTTCATCATCTGTACTATACGGTTGCATTTATATAACTATTCAACTATTTATATATTTATTTCATTGCATCTCTACTTGTTCCCAGAGGCACTTTTAGTTTTAGTTTTATTTTTAGTTTTAGTTTTAGTTTTAGTTTTATTGCTGTTTACTTACTTCCATATTTATTACTATTTATTACTATTTATTATTATTAATTATTATAATTTTATCATTCTGGCATCTATTGACCACCTAATCATGTAGGTTTTCATCTCTTTGCCCTAACCAGTGCCTCTTCGAGGCTGCCATTTCTATCTTTGCCACTGAACATCTGCTCATTTTTATGTGATCGTATTGATTTACCAGACGTTATTTTCCACTATAGACAGTTGTCTACACCTCATCCTCGATCTCCAGCTGCGCGCATGCGCATTTGTCACCTCTCTGCAGCGATTGTTTTCACCGCGGCCAAACCGCGGACCACGCTCTACTGCGCATGCGCGAGTCTCCCTCCTGTACTGCGCAGGCGCCGGCGTCTCCGGACGCGATAAATTCAGTTCCCATACTAATCCCGGTGAACTAACAGCAACCAAACATCGCAGGTCCCCTACTATATGTAAGTACCCGTTTTTCACCCCAAACAAGCCCAGAGGTAATCTGGACCACCCTTTGAGCACCCAGGGTTACATTGTATTGTTTTCGTTTATTGACATTGTATTGTCTCGTTTATTGGCAACGTGTTTTCTATAATAGGTAATCACCTACATACATATATATATAAATTAGTTATTTAATTATTTAATTATTGATTCATCTATTCATTTCAGTCTTTTTATTTTTATGTATATATGTAACAATGCATGTACCATTTGATCGCAAATATGCTATTAACTGACCCATTTGTCTACTTATGCACTCTATATGTCAGTTTGATTTTATTTTATTATATTTTAATCTTGGCTTATTTATCATCACCACGTATTTTTACGTATTTTTAATATTGTTCATTTATCTTATATTTGACTCTTGTATTTATCATGTATTTATTATATCTATCCAATACTTTTATCATGTATTCCAGTTATGGTCTGAGGAAGGGATTGTATCCCGAAACGCGTAACCATTTGGACTTCCTACTGCTGTTTTACCAATAATAATAAAATTACACATATCTTTCCATCTTACAGCTTGTACCCATTCTTTTATCCTTTATCTCCTAAATTCGGTTAATAGCGCATAAACACATAGCTCCAAAAAACCTTTTGTTTTTTCCATATCCTCAGCTGGATGAGTCAGGCCAAAGAAAGGAACGCCAGGGTCACAAGGTGGTTCCTAATGCTGCAGAATTTCAAATTCACGGTGGAACATCGAGCAGGAAAGCTGCATGGGAATGCCGATGCCCTGTCTCGTACCCACTGTCTGATGGCCAAAAGTGTTCGCCCCCACAGGGTCAAACAGAGGGGGAGGGTATGTGAGACACTGAAGGGGTTAACTGTGGATGGGCGGTAGGTTTCCCCTAGGTTTTGCTATTATGCAAGGCCTTAGTGCTGAGGTTGTGTTGTCCAGCACCTTGGACACAGGTGATGGGAGCAGCCTAATCAGTTTTGCATAAAGCCACTGAGCAGAGCTGGAAGTGTTGTCTCTCTCTGGAAGGAGGCTGGAGAGCACACAGCCCTGACCTCTGTGCCTGGAGCAGCCAAGTGATTTTGTATAGTGGTGAGTTAGTGAACACCTGTATAGTTAGCACCCTGACGGGTAGGATTTTTGTTTATTTAATGCCTGAATGTAAAGGCTGTTTTATTTTGCTGCTACAATAAACGCAGGCGAGACCTGTTTTGGACTAAACCTTGGTGTCACTGTCTTGAACTGCATCACAGCACCCCGCTACCACGGTCTCTACTGGGCCAAATCTCCCACAATATATATATATATTTAGCAGAGAACAAAATACAAAGGTAGGACTACAAGTATCAGCAATTCAGTTACCTTGTTTGGGGTATTCCCATCTGGGCATTTACTTTTAATTTAATTCATTTGCCATATGTAAATATTTCTTCAATTGGATGTTATTTTAAAAAAATGTTCCTGTGTGAAGATAATTTCTCATAAATGTAGCCATGTTGTCCCTTAGAAACGAGATGGCTTCCTCGGATATGACCTCTTCACATTTTGGCAGCAGTGGCCAGACATGCGCTATTGAGTCCTGCCTGACCACCTGGATTCAACGTTCGTTACCACATGCCGGCTATGGGACATGCACTAACTGCCAGACATTTCATATACAAAAACCATTTGTTTCTATGTGCAATCCCTCCAGAAGAGGTGACCGTATCCAAGGAGTCACCCATACGAGGGCTCTAGGACACCTCCTTCCTGGAGCTGTGGGAGCTGCTGGAATAGCCATCTTAAACTGGTAGCAATTAACCAGTCATCAAGGATACCATACCCCAGAGTGGGTCTCATACTGCACTAAGAGCGATGGGTCAGGGACCGGGACCAACACAGCAAACACCAATTGAAACACCCAAGTAAACAACCTTTCCTCCTACTCTTTATCTCAAGCTGAACTTTCTTTACTCCTGAAAGGTCTGTCCTTTGTACCAAGCACAGACCTTGATAGGTTTGAGTGTATCAATGACATTAACCTATTTGTGAGAACGCTTAAATGGAAAAGGCATTTTGCCCAAAAAGATTAAAAAAATGTGTAAAGAGTTGGGCATTTCAGAGGATCTCCTTGAAGATGTTAGGCTGCATTATGGTCTAGAAAAGGAAATCCCTCAACTCAAAGGATGTGGTCGCTTCACGGACCTCAGACTTAGGAGTGTTAAAACACCTCCCGTCTCAGATGTGTCACCCATTGATGTCTTTTTACGTGATGTCAGTAAACAGATCAAAGCGCTTCAACAGCCTTTTGTGTCCTTTAATTGTAATAAACAAGAGATTGATGCCCAACACACCCTTGAGAAAAATAGAGAAATTCAAATGAAACCTTCAGACAAGGCAATATAGTCATTATGGACTCGGCACAGTACCTCTCCATGTGTACTGATCTCTTAAAAGATAAAAATGCATATGCCATTTTGCAGGCCAACCCCACAAAACAGTTCCTGCGAGAACTTTATGTTCTCCTGCAGGACGCATTAGAAAAGAGGGTCATTGATAAAACGGAGTTTGACTTCTTGTTCCCTAAAAATCCTGTGACAGCCACCTTCTATGGACTCCCTAAGGTCCACAAGGGCCTTCAACCTCTTAAAGGTAGACCCATAGTTTCTGGGGTTAACAATATTACTCAGAACCTGGGGATCTACTTAGACAAAATACTAAGACCTTTTGTTTCCACCCTTGCTTCCTACACCAGAGACACTTTGGACCTCTTACAACATCTTGAGGGTCTGACTATTGAGTATACTAGGGAGTATAGATGTCGAAGCCCTTTACTCCTCCATACCTCACAAGTTGGGAATTAAAGCGGTGGAACACTTTTTGAGATCTCGAGGCACTCAGTTTACGCTACATAATGAGTTCATCAAAAGCTCTGGAATTTTGCCTGACGAGAAACTATTTTCTTTTCAATGGCAGGGTCTACCACCAGCTCAGGGGCACGGCAATGGGTTGGCCATGTGCGCCAACCTATGCCAACTTGCTCCTAGGCTGGTTGGAGGAGACCATTGTATTTTCGGATCAATTCAATCAATTTCATACAGGGATTGATGTGTGGCTCCGCTATATAGATGACATCTTGATTATCTGGAGAGGGACAGTAGACACTTTCAGGGAGTTTGTAGAGAAGCTGAATACTAACTCCATAGGCCTGCAGCCAGAAAAGATAGCCTTGCCTTCCTAGATGTGCTGATCCCGAGAGGTACAGACAATGTTATTCATACTGAGGTATTTTGGAAAGCCACTGCCACCAATTCCCTCCTAAGGTGGGACAGCAGCCACCCGGTCCCTCTTAAAAGAGGGATTCCACGAGGACAATACCTGCGCCTCCGCAGGAATTGCTCCGATGATGCCACATTCATCAGACAAGCTCATGATCTGCGTCAAAGATTTCGAGATAAAGGATACCCTGACTATGTCCTTTGTAAGGCGTTTCAGTTTGCATTAAATCAAAATAGAACAGATCTTCTATGCCAGAAACCCAGACATGAGGAAAATAGTATCACCAGACTTATTGCAACCTTTGACAATGGTGCATCGGCAGGCAGATCTCTCATTGCCAAACATTGGGACACATTAGTCATGGACCCGGATATCAGGGACTCTCTAAGTCAAGTCCCTCACCTATCGGAAGGGATGCTCCCTGAGAGACAGTCTCGTTCATAGTCACTTTGCCCCCCAAGGAAAGATACATGGCTCAATAAGTTTAAGGCGAATGGGAATTATCAATGTGGTAGATGTATTGCCTGTTCTTCAATGTTAACAGTTAAAGAGTTTACTTCATTAATTGTAAATCTGAAGGAGTTGTGTATCGAGCCATATGCATTTGCGGCCTCGAATATGTAGGCAAAACCATACAACAATTCCGTAGAAGGATAGGCGCCCACCTGGGTGACATTGTTCATAACCATGATACTCCCCTAGCCAGACATGTGATTCAACAACATAACGGTCGTACTGACGCCATTAAATTCTGCCGCATTACAAAAATATCACGTAGCCCGAGGGGGAATGACTGGGACAGAAATGTCCTTCAATGTGAGGCGAGATGGATTTTTCCCCTCCAAACGATGTCTTCTGGGGGCCTTAATGAAATGTTAAGCTATGCTTGCTTTCTAGATCAATAATTTGTCTTGAATCCTCATATGATTTATTTCTCATCATCCTCTGCCTCTTTATGCCATCTAATTCATCCTCTGGAGTAGGTCATCTGTTAAAATATCATAGTACCGTAATCTATAAGTCCACTTAGAATTATAAGTTACTATCATGCATGAGCCCTTGCCATAGTGCCATGATCATCCACTATGTTGGGGATCATATGTGTTACATAGAGGATGTGCCATTGTATTATCACTTTGGCTACACATCAAATAGGCACAGCTGGATTTCCCTACTGGTGGACTTATTAGGACACCTCCCTCCTTCATACTCACCTCGATGATGTAGCGCGGCCGGCTGACATAACTAGTGCATATGCAGACCCTCCGTGCGCTCGCCGGACACAGTAAACAGCTGACACAGCCGCCACAACTAGACAGATAGGACCACTGTCCATTTTAAAGCAACACCTCCTTGGCTGTCAGGACTAAACGAGAAGCGAGAAGGTGTAGACAGAGATGGATTATCATTGATGCTCCTGCTCTAGGTCCCCTAATTCTTCCTCTTCAGTATCTTCTGGAAGGAAGCTATAATCCAAATTTCTCCATCATCTTTCTATTGTATTGGTGTCCTCAGGACGCCAACACGATTGATACAGCTGGGATACAGCGATTGATACAGCTGGGATCAATAGGTTATTGCATAAATTGTCATGTTGGCACTTAAAAATAGGTTTTGGTTGCAGATTGGGCACTCTATTAGCATTAAGCGCTTGCATGGTGTTTTGAAATGCATTGGACTAAAAACTTAATTACATGTAAATACACTTTCATGGCTTTTAGAAATTTTCGGGATTTGCGCCACTGTGACACCTGTTTAGAAGGGGATTGTGTCTTAGCGATCTGATTTTTGCGCAATTTTGGCGCCGACTTTCATGTGATGGATTCGAACTGACCGCAGGATTTAAGCCTGTACGGGGAAGCGACAGATGCAGGAAATCGGGCGCAGTATAATTGTGAATCGCGCCGGAGTGCATGATCGTCGGACACTCCGTATTTCAGGAACTCCTGTGGCCGGGGAAGTAAATGTGCCCCTATGTGTAATACCAGCACTTACTGGAAATCAGCAACTCTCATATGATGTCTTTGGTTGGAGGAATCTTCATTTTTCCTTTATCTGGAGTATAATACCAAAAAGAAAAGGTTCAAAAGAACACAAAAACAAATAATTAACATAAATATACTTTATTTCAATCAATGTAAATGTTAAAAACCAAACATAATGCAGCATACATAAACGGACAACAATGAATTAAAATTGTGTGTATACCGAATAGCGGTAGTAACCAGCCAATACAAAACATACCACACTGTGTATCAGTAATAGGTAGTAAAAGGTGAGCAGTAAAATGAAACAATACCCAAGAGTAAATTATCTAGAAATATACATTACAAAGCTGTAAACCGGTGGCTGTAATACTATACCAAGGAGAGGATCACACACAGACAATGCCCCGACAAGTGTTTCGCATATGGCACTTTTTCACACTCCCCTTGAAAAAGCGCCATATGCGAAACATGTGTCGGGGCATTGTCTGTGTGTGATCCTCTCCTTGGTATAGTATTACAGCCACCGGTTTACAGCTTTGTAATGTATATTTCTTGATAATTTACTCTTGGGTATTGTTTCATTTTACTGCTCACCTTTTACTACCTATTACTGATACACAGTGTGGTATGTTTTGTATTGGCTGGTTACTACCGCTATTCGGTATACACACAATTTTAATTCATTGTTGTCCGTTTATGTATGCTGCATTATGTTTGGTTTTTAACATTTACATTGATTGAAATAAAGTATATTTATGTTAATTATTTGTTTTTGTGTTCTTTTGAACCTTTTCTTTTTGGTATTATTCTGTTTCACCCTGTGGTATTTTGTTTACATGCCCATACCTAACGGGTTTTCTACATTTGTGCATTTATCTGGAGTATGTTTCAGCTTCTATCAGATGAGAACTCGGCCCTGAAGATTTAAAAACATAAACCATTATCCCTGTCACGTATACCATGCACCCTCACATAACATCCGCGTCAAGCTGCACCCCACATTACACCCAAGTCCCACTGCACCCCACGTCACATCCAAGTCATACTGTACCCTGCATTCTCCCCCCTTGCGCCCCCACTTTTCATCCATGTGATTCTCCACCCCACATTACATCCATGTCACCCTGCATCCTCACATTACATCCATGTCACGCGCCACCCCATATAACATCCATATCACACTGCACCCCATATAACATCCATGTCACACTGCACTCTCACATTACATCTGCAACATCCCCCACCGGGGCCTAGCCTTTTCTTAGGGCCTGGGGGCAGCCGGGGCCCGGAATACCAGAGTGGCGGGCAGTTGCGGCCTAGGCACGCTAGTGTCACGGTGCTTGGTCCGGGGACCGGAGGGCTGTCCCACAGCCTGGCAGGTCTCCAGCAAGTGGTGTATGCAAGAAATGATATAGACAGAGAGGCTGTGGTTCTGATTCTCCCTGGGGCAGCCCTTAGAGTCTGTAGTGTGTGTCCCTGGTAGACGGATGGGGCGCCCTTGGTGTTACAGCCATAGCAGGGACCAGCCAGAGGCAACGTTTTGCAAAAATGACTTACAGTTCTTTATTTGAACCAACAGCGACAGCAGGCAACGTACCCAATGATTTGTTACAGAGGTAGGATACTGGAAGTGGGAACCACAGGAATCGGTTCACCAGCCTTGATGCAGGGGCAGGCTGGGATGGAGCTGTATCCAATGTAGGAAGCTTCAGCTTGTATTCTGGAATGGTTCAGTATTAGCCCTGAAGGTGTACTGACACTCTATGGAGCTGCTGAGGCCTAGGAGGCCTGTGGTCAGAGCACGAGCTCTGAGGTGGTGCTTCTCAGTCAGAAGCTGGATGCTAAGAGAGCGTGTCACTTCCTGTCCAGGGGTTTTGTTACTCCCTACAGTCAGGTGGTGGTTCACTCCCCAATCACACTCCAGTTCACAATTAAGTGCATTGAGGCATATCATTGGATGACAACAGTAAACAACATTTAACCCTTGCCTATCCAGGCAGAATCTACCGCTGCACAATGACCTAATTATATGTGTAGTGTCCTGCAGAGGAGCTGGTCAGACTATTAGGGGAACACACATATTAGGGGCTTATTCGCAACAACTCCTCTGCCTTGCATTGGCAGGGATGTTGCACATCCATCTCCAATAACCCCAAATGGTTCAACAATATAATCTATTACAAGAGGTACATTGATGATTTGCTGGGTACAGAGGATGACATTCTGTCCTTTGTAACTTCCATCAACCAGAACAACTGGGATCTGGCCTTCACGCAATCTATCTCCAAAACAGAAATCGAATTTTTGGAACAGCACCTACAGATAAAAAAAACAACAAAATTTGTACTGAGACCTTCTTTAAGAGGGTTGACAGTAATAGCTTTCTCCATTTCAAGAGCTCACACCACTACAAGTGGCATAAAAACTTTCCCTTCAGTCAGTTCAGACGTATCCGTAAGAACTGTTCTAAAACTGAATCTTTTCAAACACAAAGCAAGATTTTAATAGACAGATTTCGAGTTAAGAAATTTCCTGCAAAAATTATTTCTTTAGCCTACAAACGGCCGGACGTCTGTCCCAAAAAGACTGTCTTATTCCAAAAGAAAAATCATCTAATCAGGGACAAAAAACATGTAGACTAAATTTTATCACGACCTATAACGATAACCACCCTCGTTTAAGAGAAATTCTAGAAAGGCATTGGCCTATTTTACTAGATGACCCCTATCTGTGACCACAACTCCCTAATAAATCATCCATGACCTACAGAAGATCCCAAACCCTGAATAATTTACTTGCACCTAGCAGACTTCGTACTGCGGACAAAACACTCGTCACCAATAATTTTCTCCCCAAAACCGTAGGGAGCTATAGATGTGGACAATCCAGCTGTAAATGCTGTAATAACATCAGCCATAGAGTGAAACAATTCAAAAGTAATACAACAGGTGAATCATTTGTTATCAAGTCTTTTTTGAATTGCACCTCCACCTTTGTGATCTACTTACTTGAATGTCCCTGCGGATTACAGTATATAGGCCGCACAATCCAACACCAGGATCAACAAACATCGAAGCAACGTAACTAATGGTTTCACAAAACACAGGGGGTCATTTATTAAGGGCCTGATTCGCGTTTTCCCGACGTGTTACCGGAATATTTCCGATTTGCTCCGATTTTCCCTGTATTGCCCCGGGTTTTTGGCACACGCGATCGAATTGTGGCGCATCGGCGCCGGCATGCACGTGATGGAAATGGGGGGGCGAGGCCATATGAAAATCCAACGGATTCAGAGAAACCGCCGGGCCTCGGCAGACTTCAGCGCAGCAGCGACACCTGGTGGACGTCGGAGGAACTGCCTTAGTGAATTGTCGCAAGACCCGAATCAACCGCAGAGAACACGCCACTGGATCGTGAATGGATCGGGTAAGTAAATCTGCCCCACAGTGTTTCTAGACACAGTCATATCGAGCATCAGGATGATTTAGCAGGTTTTACAATCACCCCCATTGAACAAATTCCAGTAGGAAATAGCAGATATAACACATTGTGTCAAAGGGAGATGTTTTGGATATATAAACTGAACTGCCTGGCTCCCAATGGGTTAAACGAGACCCTTGAGAATAACTTCCAAAATCAAAAGAGGACCCAAATACCTTGATCATGTGCCATACCCCCAAATTCTTCACACTTCTTGCTAAATTGCCTTTATGCTCTAAATTATATTACATAAAAAAAACATGGTTCAAATGAAATCTCAGAAACTAACACTCTGACAAATAAAGAGAGGGGAAAAAACTCCCTGTGCTTATAGAATATAAGCTTGGCTCCCCCTCCAAACACCAATGCCCAAGGAGGAAGCCACACTTTCCTCGGCATCTGGTAAGTGGCCCACACTCGCTGTTACCTCTTTCTAAGCTCAGCACAGCACCCATAGTAAATTTGAAGCGCTCCAACTATCAATCCATGTGTGTATATATAAATATATATATATATATCAGCAATTGATTTATTTTTTTTAATATGCTCGACAAAACGTTATATTGGCTTATAGGCAGCCATGTTTATACTTATTTATGAGATCACACATCAACTATACTGTTCACTTGAGAAAGGGGTAGAACACCCCAAAACGCGTTATGTTTTAACACCTTAAGAACACAGCCTAAAATGGCCTTTAGGACACAAGCCTACTTTTCAGACCTGACATGTATCATTTTGTTTGATAATAACTTAAGAACACAACTTATCTATGTTATTTTGAGATTTTTTTTCATGACACACTGTGCTTTATGTCAGTGGTAAATGTTAGTTGATATGATTCATGGTTTTTATTAAAAAAGGGGAAATGTAGAAAAAAATTAAAAAAATCTGCAATTTTCCTAATTTAACATGTTTTTTTTTCAGACAGACACTCTTACCATCCAAATTACTTAATAAATAGCATTTACCATAGCTCTGCATTATATTGTAATAACTTTGTAAACACTCTTAAATTTTTCTAGGATGTAACAGCAATTTATAGGAAAATTTGGAAACCGTGTTTATGGACTATTGCAATTAAGAAAGCTTTTTAAAAGACTTTGCAATAAGAAACCATCACAAATGACTTCATTTTCAGAAATGCCCCCATCCAGCTTTTCAAAACCACTTTTAGAAAGTTTCTAAACCCTTTAGGTGTTTCACAGGAATTAAAGCAAAATAGAAGTAACATTTTGAAAAATAATCTTTTTCACTAATATATTAATTTAGGCCTAAAATGTACAAATTTACAATGGGTTGGAAGAAAAAAAACACACACCCCATTTTATTGCACAATTCCTCCCAGGCACGGAAATACCCCACATGTGGGTGTAAACTGCTTTTGTGGCTTATAGCAGGGCACAGAACAGAGCGAGCACCATTTGGTTATGAGTGGGTAGATTTTCCTAAAACAGTTTTAGGCCACCATCATTCATTTACAAAGACTCTGTGGAATGGGAACATTTAAAACAAGTGACCCCATTTTGGAAACTACACCTCTGAAGTAATTGATTAAGGGGTATAGTGGCCTTTTCTACCCCCTCAGTGTTTCACAAAAATTAAAATAATACAGAAGTAAAATTTAGAAAAATTATTTTTTTCACTAATATATTAATTTATGCCTAAATTTAAAACGGGTTGTAGGAAAAAACGCACACCCCAATTTATTGCACAAATCCTCATGATCACAGAAATACCACACATGTGGGTGTAAACTGCTTTTGGCGCATATAGCAGGGCACACAACAGAGCCCCAACGAGCACCATTTGTCTATGAGTAAATTTTCCTGAAAGTTTTATGTCACACCTTTCATTTACCAAAGGAAACAGTTAAAATCCCCAACAACTGACCCCATTTTGGAAACTAAACCCTTAAAGGCTTCCAGGATAAAGCAATAGTGACTTATAGGCCCCATTCCACACTTATAGTAGATTTGAGCTAACAGAATAATGTAACACCACCAAAAGTAAACCATATTGAAAACAACACCCAGAAAGCAAAAATTATTAATCTAGGGGTATAATGAAAGTTTTTGGGGCTAGTAAAAATAAAATCCAGCCAAAATCTATTTGCATATGTTGTGAAGAACACTTGTTCCTTCTGTATTCATCTAGTGGTATAATGAAATTAAATGAAATGTGGTTTTAAATTTTAGGTATAATATCAATTTGTAAATGGCCAACATTGCAATGAAATTTTGGGCATGTTTGTTCAGGATCATGTAAAAATAACAAAAATGACAGAATAACAAAATTAATATTCCAGGGAAGTATGGTAAGCGCGGAAACAATTCTGCTAGTGACTAGTATGGGATGTGCTTGCACCCTCTTCACCCTCTGGGAACAGTAATTGCTTTATTACTTGTTCTTGGTATGCCAAGTATGTTACTTGTTGGCGGGTCTTGCGGTAAATGATAAAAGAATTATACAATGCAGTTTGCACTAAATGCACTGCAACCTTTTTGTACCAACTACGGGACTTGCGAATCGCATTATATGGCTGTAGCATTTGATCGTCTAGATCAACCCCTCCCATGTGTTGACTGTACTCCTGTATGCAGACTGGCTTGAGGACTGTGGCATTGGTTCCTCTAAAAGCGACAGGGGTGCTGTAATCTGCATGGATAGATATGAGGACAAACACAGCTCTCTTGTCCTTATATTTTGTCAGCATGATGTTACTTGCTTTCACCCAGTCTCAATTTAAGGTCCACCAGATTTTTTGGGAGGCCTCTTTGATTCCTCTTTGTTGTTCCACAGGCCACTGTTCCTTTTTCAAGGAGGCACTGAAAGAGAGGGACACTTGTATAGAAATTATCTATGTAAAGGTGATAGCCTTTACCCATCAGGGGGAATAAAAGATCCCATACAATTTTACCACTTGTGGTTAGGACAGGGGGGCACTCAGGTAGACAGATCTGGGAGTCCTTTCCCTCTTTCCCTCATAGATACGGAATTTGTAGGTGTATCCGCTTTCACTTTAAGCCTACCTCTAAAAAGTACAAGTGACTCGTCGATGGCTACATTTTTTTGTGGGGTGTAAGCCTCCATAAATTTCTCATTAAAATGAGTCACTACTGGCCGTATTTTATATAATCGGTCTTGGGCATGGTCACTAGCAGCAGGACACTGACTATTATCGCTGTAATGCAGAAATTTTAACAGTGCCTCAAAACGTGGTCTTGTCATTACAGCCCTGTACATTGGTATGTGGTATAAAACATCACTGGACCAATATGATCGGATGCCAGGCTTTTTAACAAGTCCCATATTAAGAAAGAGCCCCAAAAGTTTTAAATTCTGTGGCATTAGTGGGGTGCCAACTCTGGCTTCTAGTATAATAAGATATGGGGTGACCGGAATGAAACTGTTCTGCATACAGATTTGTCTGTATAACCATTAGGTCTACAAATTCCTTTGTAAAAAAATTTTTTAAAAATCAAGTTCCTTGTACCCATCTGTATTAATATTTATTCCTGGGTTGGAACGGAATGCTGGAATTTGGGGAGAAAACATATTTGGGGGCTCCCAGCTAGGGTCACTTGACTACTCTTCACTCTGACTACTGCGCCTTTGTGAGGGTTCATCACTGTCACTAGAGGAGGACATTAGAAAGTGTTCTTCATCGCTTGCAGGGTCTGTATCCGAACACATGTAGGCATAGGCCTCATCCGCAGAATACACCCGTTTAGCCATGCTAGAAACTATATATTTTTTTTTTTTTAGTATTTTTTTTATAGTTTTTATTTTATGATAAAACAAAAAACTAACTGAAACGTCAGCGCAGGAAGGGATACAAATGCTGAAGGTCTGTGTAGGTGTAAGTATATGTAATAACGTATAAGATTTTATATACTGCTTTTGTGTATATATATATAACCCAAACTGCTAGCCCTGATCACTAACCCTAATCACTATAGATATTCAGCAGCCCTGATCACTATCCCTAATCACTATCCCTAATCACTAGCCCTGATCACTAGCCCTGATCACCATCCCTGATCACCATCCCTGATCACACCAAAAAAAAACAAACAAACGACTACTCCAGCTGTCACACTGAATAAAGATAAGGAACAGGGGTATGGAGGGGTCGGAGTTGGTTTTGGGGGGCGTTTGTATGTGAGGGGGCACTTTCCACACACTGAGGGGACAGAGCTTCGGTTCACGGCTCTGATCCTGTCACTTCTGCCAGGAAATATGACAGAATCAGACCCGGGATCCAGCTCTCCCCTCCCTCTTTAACAGTGATTGGTCAGGCTGGGTTCCCTGACCAATCACAATGATCGTCGGGCAGGGACGGCTGTGATAGGTCCCTGGCCCGATGTCCGTGACGATCAGCTGTCCTACCCGCGGAAAAAGACTATCTATATCGCCTTGCGTTGCTAACGTGTTAAAGACCTTGAATAAAAACTTTTAGTATACTCACCTCTGTGTGCGCCATCCTTTTGGACCCCAACAATAGACCACTTTCACATATCCTATAGAGTTTGGCAACTCCATCTAGGAGATTAACCTCTGGAGGCAGCACCAAACAAAAATTATCACCACAAAGCCTACAATAGTTTTGTGCCTATCTGCAGCACAACCTAAAACGGTGAGCACAATCTACAGCTTTATGTCCATTTGTTACCCCCTAAGATGTCACACTATTAGTGCTTTCTCCCTATCCTTTCTTGCCACTTTCTATACCCCAAACATTACATCCATGTCACACTGCACCCTCACATTAAATCCATGTCACACTGCACCTCACATTAAATCCATGTCACACTGCACCTCACATTAAATCCATGTCACACTGCACCTCACATTAAATCCATGTCACACTGCACCCCATATTACATCCATGTCACACTGCACTCCACATTACATTCTTGTCACCCTGCACCCTACATTACATCCATTTCATGCTGCACCACAAATTACATTCACATCATGCTGTACACCACATTGCATCCATGTCATACTGCACCCAACATATCCCCCCCCCCACTTGCTCAGGCTGCTTTTGCATCACTTCCCATGCAATGGTGGATCTTCATATAGGTGGTATCGACGGGCCCTATATGAAGATCCACCATCAGTCTTAAAAAAAATATTACATATAGGGCCCATCCATACCGCCTATATGAAGATCCACCATTGCATGGGAAGTGATGCAAAAGCAGCCTGAGCAAGTGGGGGGGAGATATGTTGGGTGCAGTCTGACATGGATGCAGTGTGGGGTACAGCATGATGTGAATGTAATGTGGGGTGCAGTGTGTATATGTATAATATATATATATATATATATATATATATATATATATATATATATATATATATATATATATATATATATATGTTGGAAAGTTCAGAGCAACACAGCAACTTAGTTGGGTGCAAAGTCCTTGACCCTCTGGCTAGAGCGTCTTAAATATATATTTCCAAAAACAGGCAGCACTCCTGGACAGTGATGAAAACGATGGGGTGTCTTTATTCCATGTGCAACGTTTCAGCTCACGTAGAGCCTTTATCAAGCATAGTGTGTATGGCCAGTACGCAAACATATAAGGGCCAACATTACATCTCATTGGTCCATGTTCGGACCGTGACAATTACTTACTAGGATTTACAAAACATAAAAGTACTTATTACAAGTGAAAAAGGTGATTCACCAAATACAGTAGTTAATTTTATACAGTGAAAATACATCGTTAGATTAGTGAACAATGCAGGTGTATGTGCAGGTAAATAAACCGATACCCTCCCATCAGCAATCGGACGATCCGAGCAGAGCGACAGCGGTGGTGTTATCACTTGTAATAAGTACTTTTATGTTTTGTAAATCCTAGTAAGTAATTGTCACGGTCCGAACATGGACCAATGAGATGTAATGTTGGCCCTTATATGTTTGCGTACTAGCCATACACACTATGCTTGATAAAGGCTCTACGTGAGCTGAAACGTTGCATATGGAATAAAGACACCCCATCGTTTTCATCACTATCCAGGAGTGCTGCCTGTTTTTGGAAATATTATATATATATATATATACACACACACACACATACATACACATACATATATATATACATACATACATATACACACACACTCACCTTCCAGCTTCTTCTGCCCGGACCCGCGGCTCCGTCTTCTGTTCTTCTGGCCCAGGCGCATTACTATGGTGCGGCAGTGTTGCGGCTGTGTGACATCATAGTGTATGCACCACATCGGCACTTACACTATGTTGTTACGTAGCCACAACACTGCCTGGTCATTGTGAATGTGCCCGGGCCGGAAGGAGAAGACAGAGCCACAAGGGGAAGAAGGAGCCAAGGGCTGGGTTAAAGAAGAACCCGGAAGGTGAGAATAGATTTTTTTTTTTTCAAGAGGGCCTGCTGTGGACATTATATTAAATGGTGGCATCTGGGGTGGACATTACATTAAAAGGGGGCCTTCTGGGGTGGACATTTCCTTAAAGGGGACCGTCTGGGGTGGACATTTTATGAAAGGGGACCATGTGGGGGTGGACACTCCGTTAAAGGGGGGCATCTGCTGTGGACATTTCATTAAAGGGGCATCTGCTGTGGACATTTCAGTAATGAGTTGCGGCTGCTGCTGGACATTTTATTAGAGTAGCGTTGCATTACCTACACTAGTGCATGGGCGCACCATCCATGAGGCAAGTTGAGAATGTGGCCATGGTCGGCGCCACCTGGTGGACAATGAGGGGGCGGCATCATGGCGCATAAAAATAATTATGACAACCACATGTCCTGGTGTTGTTACCCTGAAATCGATGTACGTACAGCCAGAGATGAGGTATCCATTTCAGCTCTGCTACATCGACGCTTCTTCTACTGCTGTGGGATTTAGAGAAGAAAAAAAACAGGCTGGAACCGCACTGCTCAGTATTCCATTTAACTCAAAATCACAATGGACAACGTGTTTCGGAAGCGTATCGCCTCCTTCATCAGGTCTGAAAACACAATTTCCTGATATTCTCTTTTGGGTGATCTTGAATTTTGTGATTTTGAATTAACCGGTTAAGGACCAGGCCCTTTCCCGTTTTTTCATTTCCATTTTTCACTCCTCACCTTCAAAAATCTATAACTTTTTTATTTTTACACGTAAAAAGCTGTGTGATGGCTCATTTTTTGCGTAACACTTCATAGTGATTGCATTGAATATTACATGCCATGTACTGGGAAGCGGGAAAAAAATTCCAAATGCAGTGAAAATGGTGAAAACACGCATTTGTGTCGTATTTTTGTGGGCTTGGATATTACGGCTTTCACTTCACGCCACAAATGATGCATCTAATTTATTCTTTGGGTCAGTACGATTACAGGGATACCAAATTTGTATAGGTTTTATAATGTTTTCATACATTTACAAAAATTAAAACCTCATGAACAAAAACTTTTTTTTTATGTTGCCGTCTTCTTGTGCTTATAACTTTTCCATACTTCGTTGTATGAAGTTGAGGGTGGTGTCATCTTTTGCAACTTTTGATGATGTTTTCAATGATATTATTTTTAGGACTGTAAGACCTTTTGATCACTTTTTATAGAATTTTTAATTATTTTTTAAATGGCAAAAAAGTGCCAGTTTTGACTTTGGACGCGATTTTCCGTTACGGGGTTAAACGCAGTGACAAACCGTTATTATATTTTGATAGATCAGGCATTTTCGGACGCGGCGATACCTAATGTGTTTATGATTTTTACTGTTTATTTATATTTATATAAGTTCTAGGGAAAGGGGGGCGATTTGAATTTTTAGGTTTTTTTATTATTATTTTTTTTTTTAACTTTTTTTTAATTTTTATTTTTACTATTTTTCTGACTCCCTAGGGTACTTTAACCCTAGGGTGTCTGTACGATCCTATCATATACTGCCATACTACAGTATGGCAGTATATGGGGATTTTACTCCTCATACATTACAATGTGCTGATAGCACATTGTAATGAATGGGTTAACCCGAAGTAGCTTCGGGTCTTCGTGAGACCCGAAGCTACCATGGCGACAGATCGCCGCTCTCCGATGACGTCACGGGGAGCGGCGATCCTCGGAAAGATGGCGGCGCCCATGCGCCGCCATCTGTTTGAAGCCGCCGGCAAAGCTTTCAGCAAGAAAACACCCGCGATCGGTGCCGGCACCAATCGCGGGTGTTACCGGTAAGCCTTTGCTGCAATATGCAGCAGAGACTTACCGGATATGGAGAGGGCTCGGCCTGCGAGCCCTCTCCATGCATCGGAACGCGTCTGCCGCCGTGAATACACGGCGGGCAGTCGCGAACCGGTTAAATATGGAATACTGAGCAGCGTGGTTCCAGCCTGGTTTTTTTCTTCTCTAAATCCTTCGCTATCATCTGTTACAGCAATCAGTACTGCATGTTCATCACATTGCTAATGTTGTCCTTCCCATGACGAATTGCTAATGAACTTGCGCTGTGTTTAACTTGTTTAACTCAACTGCTGTGGGACATCAGCTGCGGAGGAGACGGAACTGATGTGAAGGAGGGAGCCAGGGAACAAGAAAGAGAAAAGAGAAGAAAATGCTCTGAGCATCTGTCCTGTCCTGTGCTACCTCCTACTGCTGTCGGTAATGTGTTGTGCGCATGTAGATCATGTGTCAGCAATGTGTCTGTGTGAGTGTAGAACGTGTGTGGGTAATGTGTGTGTGTGTATGTAGATTATGTGTCGGTAATGTGTGTTTACAGTCATGGTCATACGTTTTGAGAATGATACAAATGTTAATTTTTACAAAGTCTACTGCATCAGGTTTTATAATGGCAATTTGCATATACTCCAGAATGTTATAAAAAGTCATCAGCTTAACAGGAATTAATTGCAAAGTCAATATTTGCCTAGAAAATGAACTTTTTTTTCCCCAAAATACATTTCAATTTCATTACAGGCCTGCCTTAAAAGAAGCAGCTAACATTGTTTCAGTGATTGCTCCATTAACACAGGTGTGGGTGTTGATGAGGACAGGGCTGCAGATCAAACAGTCATGATTAAGTAAGAATCACACCACTGGACACTTTTTTTTTATATATCTTCTTTATTAAATTTTCAATAACATTAAAACATATCATACATCATACAGCCCTTTTTGGGGCATCATGAGCATTTAGTTACATATTTTTCAAAAATATTATATCCTAGATAGTTTGAAAAACATCTTATCTATATTCCTTATACAATTATCCCCTATCTCCCCCCTCCCCACCCTCCCTGAGATGCAACTGGCTTCTTGTTTTATTCTAGTTAATTTGTCCTTACTTAGATTTCAAATCTCACCGTATAGTGCAACTATTTCCTCTCTTGAGAATATCCTATTTACTATGGGTCCCCACATTTTTTTCCACTTCTCATCTTTGTTCTTTTTATATTCTCTATTCTTCTCTACCCATTGAAACATCAAGAACTCTTTCCATTTTCTTTTCACTTGTAATAATGTAGGTAGATGTGTGGATATCCATTCTGTCAATAATACCTTCTTAACAGCCATCAACAGCAAGTCTATCAATTCGTCTTTCTGTCTGCCAAGACTTCTCTCCCGGTACTGAAAAACACTTCTCCATACATCCATTTCTATTCTCTCCCCTAATACGTATTCAATTAGCTGGTTTGCTGATCCCCACAATTTCTTGACCGCTTGACAGGACCAGAGGCAGTGTGTGAGGTTTGCATTAGCTCTTGCACACTTAGGACACTCTGCTTTATATTCCAGGAACTTATTTTGAAATGTTTTATCAAAGGCCCAATAAGCTCTCAATGTTATTTTCCACTGCATTTCTCTCAAATTCTCAGAAATGGTGGCTTTATGTGTATCCCTCCATCCCTTTGAGAGCCTTATTCCTACTTCCTGATTTGTAATTTCTGTCCTTATTTCGTCCTTCCATTTTCTTGCTATTCTTCCTTCAAAGACTTCATCTACTTTGGGGGAGATGGCTTTCCTTAAACCGGCTATTGAGGGGGTCGCCGTTCCTGTCCGTCATAAGTGCCACAAACTGTTTTTGGGTCTCCTTCCCTAACCACCATAGATCCTCTTTCCTCCCTATTGCGCTTACAAGCTGAAAGTAATGTAAGAATTGCGTTTCACCTAAGCCATATTCAGCTCTTAACTGGCTAAATGTTTTGATTTTATTGTCCTTCCTATCCACTATATCTGGCATCTTAACAATTCCTCTCCTCTCCCATTCCCTTATCCATGCTTTAGACCCTTCCCATTTCTTCATTTCCAATGCTTCCTGGATCTTTAAAAACTCTGAGGTCTCTACTGGTAAACCAAATCTTCTCCTCAATATCTTCCATACCACTCTTATATCTCATACTGAGCTTTTCGCCTCCCAGCTTAGCGTCCCTGTTTTCTCGTGTAGAAATATATTCAGTGATAGAGGCTCTACCAAACTTTCTTCTGCCTCTCTGTCTACCAGTGTCTCTCGTCCGTTAATCCATTGTGCTACTATCCTTGCTATGCAAGAGATGTTGTATTCTCTCAGATTGGGAAAGGAGAGACCCCCCATTGCACGTGGTTTCTGAATATTCAGCATTGATACCCTAGCTTTTTTCCTGTTCCATAAGAATCTCTGAAAGAGGCTATTTATTTTTTTATGTCATTGTGTCTTATAAGGAGAGGAAGATATTGCATGGTATGCATTAGTCTTGGAATGATTACCATTTTAATGAGATTTTTCCTTGCAAATAATGACAGGGGAAGTTCCCTCCATTTCTTTATGTCTCTAACTATTCTCTCTATAAGGGGTGTATAGTTTAGTGGGTATAGTCTTGTGCTCTCTTTACTTAACCATATTCCTAGATATTTAAGTTTATCTTTTACTATATTCAATCCCCATTGCCGATTCCATTTCGTGCCCACTCTCTTATCTAAAAGTAAAATTTGTGTTTTGTGAGTGTTTACCTTATACCCTGAAATATTTTCATATTCCTTCAAAAAAGCTAAGACCCCTTGTATGTCCCTTTCCATGTTATTCATAAATAAGACTAAATCATCGGCAAATAGACTCATTTTCAGGTGCTTTTTCCCTAACATTATCTCCTGATATATTTCTTTCTGGTGAATGATCCTTGCTAAAGGTTTAATTGTGAGATTAAATAATAGAGGTGAAAGTGGGCAACCTTGGCGGGTGCCTCTTTCTAATTTAAATCTCTGTGAAATTTTCCCTTGTGTCACCACCTGTGCTTGTGGCTCCCTGTACATTGTGACTATTGCTTTATAAAATAACCCATTTATCCCTATCTTCTTCATCACTTTTTTGAGCCAGGGCAAGGCCACACTATCAAATGCTTTTTCCGCATCGACTGAAATAATTGCCGCATGTTCCCCATTCCTCCCTTTTACAAACCCATTCTGAGAGATATGAATCACATCGGGTAACACTTCTGCTAGCCTGTTTGCTAGTATCCGAGAAAATAATTTTGTATCCACATTAATTAGTGAAATCGGCCTAAAAAATGCCGGATCCATTCTATCCCCCTTCCCTTTTGGTATTACCTTGATGAAGGCCAAATTCCCCGTCATCAAAGTCTTCCCTTCCCTGTACATATGGTTGAATACCTGTGTTAGTGTTTCATTGATCTGTGGGGCAACCAGCTTATAATATTCTGAGGTGAATCCATCGGGCCCCGGAGCTATGTCCTTTGACATTTTTTTGATAACACTTGCTATTTCGTCTCCTCTGATCGGGGCTGATAATGTATCCTGTTGTTCTCTCGACAGGGATGGGACATTTAAATCTGTAAGAAATGTATCCATTTCTTCTTCTCTCTCCTTCCTCCCTTCATACAGCTTCTTGTAATAACCAGCCAATATCTGAATTATCCCTTCCCTATCTCTGATGACCTCACCTTTTTCGTTTCTTAGTCCCTCTATTTTACCTTCCCCTCTTTCAGTCCTTACCATGCCTGCTAGTATTTTCCCTGTTTTGCTGCCAAAACGATAGAAATTCCTTTGCCCCCTTCTCATACTATCCCGTTGGATCTTATCCACATATTGCTCAAAAATTTGTTTGCTCTCTATCAACTTTCCCTTGTTTTCAAGATTAGGTTGTAATCTGTATTTCTGTGTAGACTCTTTATATTTCTTTTCCATCTCTGCATACTTAAGCTTCTTCTTTTTATTCTTCCCTGCTACATATGACATTATTTCCCTTCTCATGGTAATCTTGCTTGGGTTGGGTTGTCATTTATTAACTCGATGTTTTTCTTACAGTACTTATCCCAATTCTCCTTAACCATTTCTTGAAATTTCCTCTCTTTACCCAACCTACCCGGAAAGCGCCATAAATTAATCTCTCTCTTCCTCTCCCATATTTGTAGCTCTATTTGTATGGGGGCATGGTCGGATACAATAATGTCAAAAATGTTGGTGGATTTTACCTTCTGTGCCAGTGAGGATGAAGTTAATAGATAATCTATTCTTGACCATGTCTCATATTGACCTGAGTAATAAGTGTATTCTCTCTCTTTTTTATTTTGCATCCTCCACGGATCTATCAATAACCCTGAGTTCAAGAGGTTAAACATTATTGCATCCTCGCCCTTTTTTCTACTGGTTCTTTTGATGTCTGATCTGTCTAATCTTTCTTCCATAACTCTATTAAAATCCCCTCCCACAATTTTTGAATCTACTTTATCTCTCATTATCCAGCCAGATATCTTTCTAAGGAAATCTTCATTTCTCCTTCTATCATTTGGTGCGTATATATTTTAGACCCTAAATTGGCTATCTTCTACTTTTAACAGTATCCTCATTCCACGGCCTTCCTCTTTGTATTCTTCTGTTAGGACTTCTGCTCTAAGTCTTTTGTTTATCAGTATTATAACCCCTAATTTCCTAGATCCAACTCCTTGGCCTATTGCTTTGCTCACCCAACCTCTTTCTAATTTGCCAATTTCTCTATCAGTTAGATATGTTTCTTGGAGCAAGGCAATATCCGTGTCCAGCCTCTGAAGGTGTGAAAGTATCTTCCCCCTTTTCGCAGGTGATGTTATGCCCCTTACATTCCACGATGTAATTTTAATCACATTAATCCCCATCTATATCTAAGTATGTCCTTACAATTCTTTCTATGCCAGTTGCAGAGCTCTCCCTTTCCCCCTTCATCCCTCCCCAATCCCCCCCAGCCCACTGGACACTTTTAACCCCTTAACGACTTTGCCTTTTTTAGTTTTTTCACTTCCATTTTTCACTCACCAACTTCAAAAATCTATAACTTTTTTATTTTTCCACATAAAGAGCTGTGTTATGGCTTATTTTCTGCGTAACAAATTGCACTTCATAGTGACGGTATTTAATATTCTATGGCGTGTACTGGGAAGCGGGAAAAAATTTCAAAATGCAGTGAAAATGGTGAAAAACCACATTTGTGACGTTTTCTTGTGGGCTTGGATTTTACAGCTTTCACTCTGCGTCCCAAATGACATGTCTACTTTATTCTTTGGGTCAGTACGATCACGTGGATACCAAATTTGTATAGGTTTTATAATGTTTTCATACATTTAAAAAAATTAAAACCTCCTGTACAAAATATTTTTTTTTTTATTTTGCCATCTTCTGGGGCCAATAACTTTTTCATACTTGGTGTACGAAGCTGTGGATAGTGTCATTTTTTGCGAATTTTGATGGCGTTTTCATTACTATAATTTTTGGGACTGTGCGACCTTTTGATCACTTTTTATTAATTTTTTTATATTTTTCAAAATGGCAAAAAAATGCCATTTTCGACTTTGGACGCTATTTTCCGTTACGGGGTTAAACATAGTGAAAAAACATTATCATATTTTGATAGATCGGGCATATTCGGACGTGGCGATACCTAATGTGTTTATGATTTTTACTGTTTATTTATTTTTATATCAGTTCTAGGGAAAGGGGGGTGATTTGAATTTTTAGGTTTTTTTATTATAATTTTTTTTTTTTTTAACTTTTTTTAATTTTTACTTTTACTATTTTTCATACTCCCTAGGGTACTCTAACCCTAGGTAGTCTGATCGATCCTATCATATACTGCCATACTACAGTAAGCCCATTGTAATGCATGGGTTAAAACGAAGTAGCCTCAGGTATTCGGAACACCCGAGGTTACCATGGCGACGGATCGCCGCTCCCCGTGACGTCATCGGGGAGCAGCGATCCACGACAAGATGACGGCGCCCATGCGGCGCCATCTCTTTGAAGCCGCCGGCAGCATTGCCGGCGATCGAGGTGAAAACACCCGCGATCGGTGCTAGCAATATGCAGCAAAGACTTACCGGCTATGGAGAGGGCTCGGCCCGCGAGCCCTCTCCATGCACCGGGACCCGGCGCGCGCCGTACTAGTACGGCGCGTGTCGGGAAGGGGTTAAAAGGAGGCTGGTGGGCTGCACTTCATACCCTAGATTAACCCCAAGGCGCACCAGGATGTTATAGTACGTCCCTGCGGCTAGATGCTAAGCGCGCGGGGACATGCTCTAACGTCCTGCTTCTGGCACTGGCTCACGGACGGAGCCAGCACCAGAAGCAACGACTGTCAGCTGTCTATCACAGCACGCTAACACCCACGATCAGAGCCGACTCCGATCGCGGGTGTTAACCCCTTACTCGCTGCGGTCAAGCATGACCGTGGCGTGTAAGGGTGTTCCTGCTATGGATCGGATCCCCCATACCGCTTATCAAGTGCCCGATCTTCTGAGCAGTCAGTCCCCTTCCGGGTTGACTGTAAACTGTTTGCGCATGCGTCTGCATGCTCAGACAGTTTATACTGCTCTACAGAGCATCGTTGGTTCAAGTTCCATTATGGAAAAGTAAAAACATGTAAAAACACATTAGAATAAATAAAAAATAAATACATAAAAGTATAAGCCCCTAAAATGCCACTTTCCCATTAAAAAACACTTAATAAAGAAACAATTTTAAAAAAACCCAAAAAAAAACCAAACAAAAAAAATAAATAAAACAGAATCGTTACTGGACCCGCATGGTAAATGCCGGAGAAAAAAAACTTTCTGAAAAAAGATAATTTTTAATTAATACATTTTAAAAAATGCTCTAAAAAGTGATAAAAAAATGTTCCGCACTCTCAAATAAGCCCACTAAAAAGAACAACAAGTAAGCCCCTAACCAGATTTGTCAGCCGAAAAATAAAAAAGTTCTGCACATGTTGATGGTGATGCTAACATGAACAAGATTTTCTCCAAATTAGTTTTTGTTCAGTACAATTGAATAAAATACACAAAACCCCCACATATTTAGTATTGTTGGGTCCGTATCAATCTGCATAATGAAACAGAATCGTTATTAGATCCGCAAAGTGAACCCCGTAAAAAAAAAAAAAAAAATCACTCCAAAAAAAGAGATCATTTTTAATTAATAACCTATAAAAAAAATGCTCCAAAAAGTGATTTAAAAAATGTTATGCATTCTAAAATAAGACCACTAAAAGGAACAAATAAGCCCTTAACCCCTTAAGGACGCAGGTTTTTTTTGCTCATTTCTCGCTCTCCACCTTCAAAAATCTATAACTTTTTAATTTTTCTGTGTACGGAGCTGTTTGAGGGCTTATTTTGCGCGTAAACAAATTTTACTTTCCCGTGATGTTATTTATTATTCCATGCCGTGTACAGGGAAGCAGGAAAAAAATTCCAAATGTGGAAATTTTTTTAAAAAAAAGCATGTTCTTGTGGGCTCAGTTTTTAGGACTTTCACTCTTCGCTCCAAATTACAAGTCTCCTATATTCTTTGGTTCGGTGTGATACCAAATTTATACAAGTTTTATTGCGTTTTAATACTTTTTCAAAAATTAAACGATTGAGTACGAAAAAGGAAAAAAATATTTTCTGACGCTAATAACTTTTTCATGCATTGGTGCAAGGAGCTGTGTGAGGAGTCATTTTTTGTGAAATGACCCAATGTTTTCATTGCTACAATTTTGAGGACTGTGCGACATTTTGATCACTTTTCATTACATTTTTTATGTTATGTAAAATGATATAAAAGTCGCATTATGGACATTTGGGCGCCATTTCCTGTCTCGTAGGTAACCGCCGTCAATAACTGTTTTTATATTTTGGGAATCATTTTGGGACGCTTTTTGGGATGCATCAATACCTAATGTATTTGTGATTTTATTATATTTTAGATCAGTTCTAAGGAACTTTTAATATTTTATTAATGTTTTACATTTTTTAACCTTTTTTTTTCTTTTTTTTTTTCACCATTTCTTAGACCATCTAGGGTATATTAACCCTAGATGGTCAGATCGTTCCTACCATATACTGCAATACAAATGTATCGCAGTATGTGGCATTTCTGCACACTATACATTACAATAAGCCAATGGCATATTGTAATGAATAGACAGAAGCCATTCAGCCTTGGGTCAAACAAAGACCCCCTATGATGTTTGGGGGAGCAACGATCCGAGGTAACATGGCCGCCCCATGCGCCACCATGCTTTCAGTGCCGCCGGCGACTTTGCCGGTGGCAAAGAAGAGGTTAACACCTGCAATCGGTGCAAGCACCGACCGCGGGTGTTGGCGATGGGTCTTTGCTGCGATATGCAGCAAAGCCCATCTCTGTATGAAAAGGGCTCAGCCCATGAGCCCTCTTCATACACCCTTCATAGCTCTGTGGCGGATATACACTCACCGGCCACTTTATTAGGTACACCTGTCCAACTGCGCGTTAAAACTTAATTTCTAATCAGCCAATCACATGGCGGCTACCATGTAGACATGGTCAAGACAATCTCCTGCATTCTTCCCCCGAGCATCAGTATGGGGAAGAAAGGTGATTTGAGTGCCTTTGAACGTGGCATGGTTGTTGGTGCCAGAAGGGCTGGTCTGAGTATTTCATAAACTGCTGATCTACTGGGATTTTCACGCACAACCATCTCTAGGGTTTACAGAGAATGGTCCGAAAAAGAAAAAACATCCAGTGAGCGGCAGTTCTGTGGGCGGAAATGCCTTGTTGATGCCAGAGGAGAATAGGCAGACTGGTTCGAGCTGATAGAAAGGCAACAGTGACTCAAATCGCCACCCGTTACAACCAAGGTAGGCAGAAGAGCATCTCTGAACGCACAGTACATCGAACTTTGAGGCAGATGGGCTACAGCAGCAAAAGACCACACCGGGTGCCACTCCTTTCAGCTAAGAACAGGAAACTGAGGCTACAATTTGCACAAGCTCATCGAAATTGGACAGTAGAAGATTGGAAAAACGTTGCCTGGTCTGATGAGTCTCGATTTCTGTTGCGACATTCGGATGGTAGGGTCAGAATTTGGCGTCAACAACATGAAAGCATGGATTCATCCTGCCTTCTATCAATGGTTCAGGCTGGTGGTGGTGGTGTCATGGTGTGGGGAATATTTTCTTGGCACTCTTTGGGCCCCTTGGTACCAATTGAGCATCATTGCAACGCCACAGCCTACCTGAGTATTGTTGCTGACCATGTCCATCCCTTTATGACCACAATGTACCCAACATCTGATGGCTACTTTCAGCAGGATAATGTGCCATGTCATAAAGCTGGAATCATGGATGTGCAGCCGACAAGTCTGCGGCAACTGTGTGATGCCATCATGTCAATATGGACCAAAATCTCTGAGGAATGCTTCCAGCACCTTGTTGAATCTATGCCACAAAGAATTGAGGCAGTTCTGAAGGCAAAAGGGGGTCCAACCCGTTACTAGCATGGTGTACCTAATAAAGTGGCCGGTGAGTGTATATATGAAGGGGTTAAACAGGGGTTAAATAAAAAAGTTATGCATATGAAAGACGGTGACGCTAAAATTGACAACATTTTTGCCAAATTACTTTTTATTCAGTAAAAATGGGGAAAAAAATAATGGGAAAATCTATATAAATGAGGTATTTTCGTATTCGTGGAGATCCATAGAATAAAAATAATATACAGGCGGTCCCCTACTTAAGAACACTTGACTTACATACAACCCCTAGTTACAAACGGACCACTGGATATTGGTAATTTTTTGTGCTTTAGTCCTAGGCTACAATAAACAGCTGCAACAGTTATCAAAGGTGCCTGTAATGAAGATTTATTGTTAATCCTGATTCTTATGACAACCCAACATTTTTAAAATCAAATTGTCACAGAGACCAAAAAAGTTCTGTCTGGGATTACAATGATAAAATATACAGTTCCGACTTACATACAAATTCAACTTGAGAACAAACCTACAGACCCTATCTTGTATGTAACCCAGGGACTGCCTGTACTATTTTTATGGTATGGTTAATGGCCAAAAAAACACAGAAAATTTCCTAAAAATTGATGATTTTCATTTCCTCCACCAACAAAGAGTTAATAAAATCTCACCAATTAGCTATAGATACCCCAAAATTACATACCAGAAAAGTGCATTTCCTGTGCCAAAATAAATAAGCCCCTATAGGTCCACATTAAAAAAAGAAAAAAATTATAGCCTGTACAATGTGACAAAGCAAATCTGATCTAGATGGCGCCTCCTTCCCTTTTATGCCCGGCCGTGGGCCCATGCAGCAGGTTACCACCACATATAGGGTATCGGTGTACTCAAGAGAAATTGGGTATCAAATTTTGTGGAGCCTATTTTCATTTAATCCATTGTAAATGTTTAATTTTCCACCCAAAATGAGTGTATAGTGAAAAAATATTACAATTTGCAGACTGCACCTCCATTTTGTTTTAACCCCTATAAAACACCTAAAGGGTTAACAAACTTCTTAAAAGTGTTTTTTCATACATTGAGGAGTGTAGTTTCCATAATGGGGTAATCAATGAGTCTTGCTATTATTTAGGCCTCTCAGTGTCAATTAGAAGTTGAGCAGGTCCACCTAAATACAGGTTTTGGTGATTTTACAAAAAATGTGAAAAATTATACCTAAATTCTGAGCCTCATAACATTGTAGTAAAATATGTGAAATCTTAAAAAAACATGCCAACATAAAGCAGACATTTGGGAAATATAAGTTATTAATTTCTTTGTGTGCTATGACTATCTGCATCAAAGTAGAGAATTTAGAACGTTGAAAATAAAGAATTATTCCAAATTTTTGCCAAATTGTGTTTTTTTCATAACAAAACACAAAAGTTATCATCCAAATTTTTAAACTAATTTGAAGTACAATGTGTCACGAAATCTCAAAAATCCCCAAGATATCTCATAGCGTTCCAAAGCTATAACCACTTATAATGACGCAGGGCAGATTTGAAAAATGGGGCCGCGTCCTAAAGGCCAAAATAGAGTCCCATAGGGGTTAAATCTGTTGGGTGTGATACATGTTGTACAATATGAAATAATAGGCGTTTTATGTTATGGTATCACAAGAGAGTAATATATACACTTGTGCTGGATTTCTTAAGGTTTGTTGATGATCCCACCTTGAGCTTGTATTTGCTATATGAAAATAACTGCTGATGCCAGAGAAACCATATAATACACACTAAGTATTAATTTTTTTTAACTTGTATTTGGAAGGAAATTATATATGTCATAGGGTTAGGCTCCCTTCTCTTTGAGATTGTTATCCATTGGTTAGATGATGAGAAGTGGTGCCAATATTCAGAAACATACTTGCGCTCAAAAAGAAGGGCGGAAATAAGGCTCCTTTGCGGCAAAACCAAGCTCCCCAAAGGGGAAAAACTCCAAAAATTAAGGAATGTGATGGTAAAACTATAGTGAAGTGGTGTACAGCAGCAGGCACTGCAGATAAAGAAGAGAATGTGGACGGAAGGGCGGGACAATTGAAAGATCTTGAAACCTCAGAAACTGGATTAGATAAAATACTAAAGGCTTTGGATATCTGTAATAGAAATGTAGCAGATTTAGTAACAGAGGTGGGTGGTTTCAGTACTGAAATAAGAGGCCTGAGGGAAGATGTTCATAATGTAAAGGAAAGGTTGGGTAATACTGAAAAAAACAAGTTAATGAAATGGAGGGGTCATTGAAAGCGGAAATGCAGCTGTTAAATGTGGATAGCAAAGAGGTAAAAGAACAACTGATAGATTTGGAGAACAGAGCCAGACGAGGAAATATCAATTGTGTGAGGTTTGCAGAAGGAGTAGAAGGAAAGGAACCTATAAAATTCTTAGAAAGTTGGGTTATGGGCTGATTGGGAGAGGATTTTTTCTCTAATAAACAATTTATTGAAAGAGCACATAGAATCCCTTTTAAATCGCCACCACCTGGATCGTATCCTAGGTCCTTCCTGATTAAACTGGTTTCCTCTAGGGATAGAGACCGAATAATGTTAGAAAACAGAAAGAAGGGAGATCAAACATGGAATAATGAGGTGAGAATGAGGAGATTGTAACAACTTTAGGGACTGTAAAAAAAAGACTAAGTGAAAACAACATTCAGTACTCACTGTTGTTCCCTGCCAAATTGAGGGTAATTTATAGTGATATAACACACTTTTTCAGAAATTCTGAGGAGGCTAAAAGTTGGCTAGACACAGTGCTGAGTTCCAACACCCAATATGGGAAGAAAAATGACGGAAGGGGAGGGTAAGTCATGCTAGGAAAGAAGCTCAAGCTGGTAATGGTAAGCATTGAGCTAATATGTGTAAGGGAAGGGGATAGGACTGTCTGGTGGGGGGAGAGGGAGGAGGGGGGGTTGAGTTGAAATGGTTTTCTTTTTTTTTTCCTCTCTTTTTGGCTCTGTTTCTCCATTCATACCCTCAATCCCTTTGTCCAAGGGTTCCTGTTCTCCTAGCGCCCTCTTTTTTTTCCTTTTTATTTTTTTTTTAACTCTCTATCATCCTTAATATCTTAGATAGTTACCTATCTAAGTGGTGTCATGGAACGTGAGGGGAATGAGGGATAAGGTTAAGAGACAGGCAATTTTTAAAGCAATCGCTTATTACAATGCTGATATTGTCTGTCTACAGGAAACACATTCTGACAGAAGAAGCCACTTGGCTTAAACGAAGGTGGGTGGAAGAGGTTTATATTTCAGGGCACTCGATTTATCCTTATTAAAAGAAATGTCATTTTTTTAGACAGTGGAAGGATAATCAAGGGAGATATATCCTGTTACAGTGTAAGATGATTAATCTTGAATTCACTCTAACTACAGTTTATGCCCCCCCTTTCCCCTTTTGGGGAGATCCATGAGATTGTAGAGAATAATAATGTGAGTGATCTTCCCTTTCTATATATAGGTGAGTTCAACGCAGTGATGGACCTGAAAAAAGATAGATTTAGACCTGAGGTGGGTGTGAATGAGAAAGAATCACACACAAGTCTAAGTAAATGGTGTCAA
Source organism: Engystomops pustulosus (assembly GCF_040894005.1). Classification (NCBI taxonomy): domain Eukaryota; kingdom Metazoa; phylum Chordata; class Amphibia; order Anura; family Leptodactylidae; genus Engystomops; species Engystomops pustulosus. The sequence goes on from NC_092420.1 coordinate 45,278,451, forward strand.
GAATTAGAATGGTTGGATTTGTGGAGGTTGAGAAACCCAGAAAAGAGGGAATTCTCGGGTTTTTCCAAATCGCATAATAGCTTTTCAAGAATAGATCTTGCACTGGGGAGTGGTAGACTGCTTCAAGAAACACAGGTTGTTAAATATGGTATTCGTTCATTTTCAGACCATGCACCAATTATGGCTCAGTTGAAAGATGAAGAAAGCGGGGAAAATGAGGAGGTGGAACACAAATTCATTTTGGCTAAAAAGATAGTCTTAAATCAGGAAATTACAAATGAATTTGGGATCATGTTATTTCAAACTTCAGATGAAATGGGCAATATCTGGGGTTGGGACCAGGGTAAAGCTATATTACAGAAGGAATATTCAAAAGAAATATTAAGACTAAAGAGAATTTAGTAAAAAAGAATCTGAGTTGAGATATTTGGAAGAGGAAAAAAAGGCGCAATATGGGTTGGCTCCTACTGAAAGTAATAAACAGATATGGGAACAATCAAGGACGGAATATGAATCACAAATTCTTCAAAAAAGTATATAGTTCTTCTATAATCTGTAAGAGTAGGTGTTTTGCTGAAGGAGAGAAACCAAGTAGATTATTGGCAAATCTGGTGAAAGAAAAGAGGAAAGATACACATAAAATGGCGATAAAGAATGAAAGAGGAAGACTAATAAATAAACAAGATGAAATACTACAGTATTTTCATAATCTGTTTAGTAAAATATATGAATCAGAACTAACAGTAGAAGATGATGAAATTAGGGATCATCTTAATTCGATTAATATGAAGATACTAAGTAATGTAAGTAAAGTAAGCAATATTTGGATAAGCCTTTAACGCAGGAAGAAATAAAAACAGTAATTGAGAAACTTCCTAATAATAAATATCCTGGTCCGCACGGGCTCCCAGGTGAAGTCCTTCAAAAATATAGTGAAACAATGTCAGGAAACTATTAAATGTATTTTTGGGGGCTTACAACCAAGAAGAGCTGCCAAACTCAATGTATGAGGCAGATATAATTTTACTATTGAAACAAGGTAAAGATAAATTAGATCCAGATGCATAAAGACCGATACCTCTACTGAATGTAGATGTCAAGATTCTTAGCTGGTAGGTTAATAAAAGTAATCTCAGAAGTGGTGGAGTTAGATCAGTGCGGGTTTATGCCTGGTAAGACCACCACATGTAACCTGAGGAAACTTTATGCCTGTATGGAGCTGACAGAAGCGGGAAGGGCAGGGGGGTCCTCTCCCTCTATGCAACAAAGGATTTCGATAGGGTAGAATGGAGTTTTTTTGTGGCAAACCCTTAAGAAAATGGGGTTTGGGTGTTGTTTTATAAAGTGGATACAGATATTGCACAGATATTGCAAGCTAGTGCCTGCGTGTGTATCGAGGGGGAGAGGTCCCTCCCGTTTAAGTAATTGCGAGGGACTAGACAGGGATGTCCGCTCTCTCCTTTCCTCTTTGCATTGGTTATTGAAGCCTTGGCTGCAAGGATTATAGGGGAGGAGAGAGTAGAAGGATTTAAACTTAGCCAGACAGAAATTTAAATATTGTTATACGCATATGACGTATTACTATTTGTATCAAATCCAGAAGTGTCAATGAATGTTCTACAAGAAACTCTGAGTGTCCATGGGAAGATATCTGGGCTGCAGATAAATTGGGCAAAATCAGCTGCAATGTTCTTGGGAGTAAACAGGGCAGATTTGAATCTTCCATTGGAGGTTATTGACGGAGATAAAACCTTTAGATATTTGGGTATTGTTTTATCAGATTCATTAAATCGGTTTGTGGAACTATAAAGACGACGTGTGGAGGCAGCTATAAAGACGACGTGTGGAGGCAGCTATAAAGACGACGTGTGGAGGCAGCTATAAAGACGACGTGTGGAGGCAGCTATAAAGACGACGTGTGGAGGCAGCTATAAAGACGACGTGTGGAGGCAGCAATAAAGACGACGTGTGGAGGCAGCAATAAAGACGACGTGTGGAGGCAGCTAAAGACGACGTGTGGAGGCTGCTATGGAGACAATTAAATTTGGATAGTGCCTGTATGTGGCAGTCCAAAAAAGTTTTCAAATCAGAGGACCGGGAAGGTGGCCCTCCAGAAAAATGTAATACATACAGTACTATAGCTAGAGCCAGTTGGCCCTGGCAAAAAATAGGCAGTTACCTCTGCTTTGGTTTACAAAGAGGAGGAGGAGGACAATGAGGAGGAGAAGTGCATACATGAGAATTATTCCAGTTGAGCTGCTTTTACCTGGTGGAGAATGGAAATCCATGCTTGATTCATCTTGATAAGCGTCAGCCTGTCAGCGCTGTCAGACGACAGGCATGTACACTTATCGGTGATGATGGCACCAGCTGCACTGAAAACCCGCTCTGACAACACGCTAGCGGCAGGGCAGGCATACAGGCAAAGCATACAGCGCTAGTTGGGGCCAGATGTCCAGCTTTGAAACCCAGTAGTTGTAGGGAGCTGTGTGATCATTTAGGACGATGGTATGGTCAGCTAAGTACTCCCTCACCATCCTGCCAAGACTGGGGACAGATGACAGTGTCTTGCTGGGGTGACATAAAAGTGGCAAAGGCCTTGTAAAGCGTACGCCTGCCAGTGCTGGACAAGCTACCTGCTCGCCTACTCTCCCTCGCTACTTGTCCAGCAGAAGTACACTCTCTGCCGCTAGCGGTGTCAGATGGGAAATACTGTTTCAGTTTATGCACCAGGGCCTGCTGGTATTCATGCATTCTCACACTCCTTTCCTCTAGAGGGATGCGAGTGGAAAGATTTTGCTTGTACCGTGGGTCCAGGAGAGTGAATACCCAGTAATCGGTGCTGGAATAAATTCATCGAAAGCGAGGGTCAGGGGATAGGCAGCCTAGCATGAAATGAGTACCAACGCGCAAGAATTCACTCCCCTCATTGGCCTGACTCTCCATTTCCTCATCCTCCTCCACCTCCACCTCCTCCGGTATGCACTGAGAAACAGACCGGAGGGTGCTCTGGCTATCAAAAGGGAATCTTCTTCCCCCGTCTCTTGTGACGAGCGCAAAGCTTCCGACTTGATGCAGACCAGAGAGTTTTTCAACAGGCCAAGCAGCGGGATGGTGAGGCTGATGATGGCGGCATCGTCACTGACCATCTGTGTTGACTCTGTTGTAGACTTGAGGAAGCTGACTGACCTGACTAGCATTTCTGGTGGAAGTTGACATCTGGCAGTCTACAATCGCTCTGTGCTGCTGGTAAACTCTGGATAACATGGTTAATGTGAAATTCCATCTCATGGGCACATCGCACAACAGTCGGTGAGTGGGCAGTTGGAGGCAGCGCTGCGTTGCCCCGAGAGTGGCAGCATCTGTGGTCGACTTTCTGAAATGCGCACAGATGCGGCGCACCTTCGTGAGCAAATCAGACAGATTGGGGTATGTCTTGAGGAACTGCTGAACTATCAGATTTAACACATGGGCCAGGCATGGCACATGTGTCAGTCTGCCAAGTTGAAGAGCCGCCACCAGGTTACGGCCGCTGTCACACACAACCATGCCTGGCTGCAGGTTCAGCGGTGCCAGCCACAGATCGGTCTGCGCCGTGATGCCCTGTAATAGCTCTTGGGCGGTGTGCCTTTTATCGCCTAGGCTCAGCAGTTTGAGCACCGCCTGCTGTCGCTTGACAGCTGATGGCGCCATGCCCACGGATGGTAATTCGGAGGAGGAGGTGGAGGAGGGGTGGGAGGAGGAGGAGGCAAAGTAGGCCTGAGAGACTGTGACCGAGGTAGGCCCCGCAATCCTCGGCAGTATATGAGCGGCCCCAGGGTCAGGCTCGGTCCCAGCCTCCACCAAGTTAACCCAATGTGCCTTCAGCAATATATAGTAACCCTGCCCAGCAGCACTCGTCCACGTGTCCGTGGTTAGGTGGACCTTGTCAGAAACGGCATTGGTCAGGGCACAGATGATGTTATCTGACATGTGCTGGTGCAGGGTTGGGACAGCACATCGGGAAACTGGGGACTGAATATCGAGGGCCACCACGACCATGAGGTTACGGAAGGAATGACCGAAGCCTTTCCAGCCTATAGGGCAGAATCTCCAGGCTCAGTAATTTGGAGATGTGGACGTTGAGGGCTTGGGCGTGTGGGTGGGTGGAACAGTATTTCCTCTTGCACTCCAGCGTCTGGGGTATAGACAACTGAACGCTGCGCATGGAGACATTGGTGGACGTGGAAACCAAGGTGTGGTTTTTCGAGTGGGAGGTGTTTGTGCCGGGGTCCTGGGCAGAGGGCTGACTAGCAGAGGCAGCAAATGACAGGGTAAAGAGCAGTGGTGGGCCCGGCCGGAGGTGAACGGCCTTGGTTCCATTGAGTGGGGTGTTTAGCACTCATATGCCTGACAATACTGGTGGTGGTTAAGCTAGTAGTTGTGGAAACCCTGCTGATCCTGGTGTGGCACAATTTGCACACCACAGTCCGTCAGTCATCCGCTGTTTCTTTAAAGAACCTCCAGACTTCAGAAAATCTAGCCCTCGCTATGGGAGCTTCAATACGTGAAACATTTGGCGCTGATGCACCACTCTGGCCCTGCCTCTCCGTCTGGCCCCACCACTGCCTCTTCCAACCTGTTCTGGTATAGGACTCACCTCCGTCTCAGAAGCACTTTCTTCTCCCGGCCTATGAAGCCAGCTTAGGTCTGTCACCTCATCATCCTCCGATCCTTCAATCTGCTCCCCCCTCGAACTTCCTGCCCTGACAACAACTTCACCACGGTCTGACAACCGTGTCTCCTCATCGTCCGACACCTCTTTACACACTTCTTCCACTACGTCAAGAATGTCATCATCACCCACAGACTGCGACCTTTGGAAAACCTGGGCATAGGGAGAGCTCAGCAGCAACCTGAGAAGTGGTTTGTGACTCTGGGAAGGGTCCAGAAAACAGTTCCTCAGAGTATGCTGGAAGAAATTCCAAATTTTCCTGGGAGGGGGCAGACTGGGGGGAAGGTGGTTGAGGTGGAGAAGCTGGAGGAGTGCTCACTTGGATAACATGGTTGGACTGCGTGGAAGACTGACTGGTGGACAAATGACTTGAAGCATTGTCCGCAATTTACGACATCACCTGTTTGCACTGTTGTGGCCTCAACAGTGCTCTACCACGAGTCCCAGTAACTTGAGACATGAAGCTATGGAGTGTAGCTCTGTGGCATTCCCCTGCTCCATCATCAGCAGGTAGTGTCTCACCCCTCCCAGGACCATGGCCTCTGACCCCTGCAGTTATTGGATGCCCATGCTCTCGTCCTCTACCCTTAGCCCTCGGGTTCAACATTTTCCAAATAAAAGTCTATTTTATAGACAAAAAAGAAATATAAACTGTAAAAAATTTTTGGTAATTTTTTTTTTATGTTTGTTTTTTTTTGGATTTATAGAAGAACAAAACGTGCAGAAGAAATCAGATAGTAACCTTAGAAAATGATTGCTATGGCTAGTTTCTAACCAGCACAGGGCAGCAAAGAAGCCACTTCTCTCCAGAAAAAAAACATCGGGGACAGACTGATATTCTGCAAAAGGGTGGACTGCTGAGGACTGGGGTAAAGTCATTTTCTCTTATGAATCCCCTTTCCGATTGTTTGGAACATCTGGAAAACAGCTTGTTCGGAGAAGACAAGGTGAGCCATACCACCAGTCTTGTCTCATGCCAACTGTAAAGCATCCTGCAATCATTCATGCATGGGGTTGCTTCTCAGCCAAGGGAATCGGCTCTATCACAGTCTTGCCTAAAAACACATCCATGAATAAAGAAAAGTACCAGAATGTCCTCCAAGAGCAACTTCTCCCAACCGACCAAGAGCAGTTTGGTGATCAACAATGCCTTTACCAGCATGATGGAGCACCTTGCCATAAAGCAAAGGTGATAACTAAATGGCTCAGGGAATAACATATAGAGATTGTGTCCATGCCCTGGAAACTCCCCAGATCTTAAATCACATTGAGAACTTGTGGTCAATCATCCAGAGACGGGTGGACAAACAAAACCCAACAAATTGTGACAAAATGCAAGCATTGATTGTGCAAGAATGGATGATTGCATTGTATTTCTGTATGTGATAAAAACATCTGACAAACATGCTTAAAAACCAGATGGCAACAGATCATGTGAAAATACAGTATAATATTTGTGTCATTCTCAAAACTTATGGCCATGACTGTATGTCGACCATGTGATGGCAATATGTGTGTGTGTGTATGTAGATCATGTGTCGGTCATGTATGTGTTTAGAGAATAACTTGCTGATCAGTGGGGGGGGGGGGGGGGCAATGATCATGACAATGGGGACCCATAGTACCACAGTTCAATGGAACGGACAAGACTGTGTCCATGGATATGGCCACCTCTTCTGGAAGGATTGCACAAAGAAACAAAGGGTGTTTGTATAGGAAATGTCTGGGAGTTACTGCATAACACACAGCCATCCTATGGTAATCATTCCAGAAACCAGGTGGTCAGGCAGGGCTCAATAGCGTCTGGCCACTGCTGTCTAAATGTGAGGTGGTTGTATCCGAGGAAGCTATCTCATTTCTAATGGACAACATGGCTGCATTTATGAGAAATTATCTTCACACTGGAACATTATTTTTAATAACATCCAATTGAATAAATGCTTACATATGGCAAATGAATTAAATTAAATGTAAATGCCGAGAGGGGACCTCTCTGCCCACTGTGACCTCTGGTGAAGCTCTGCATAGCGCACATGTTCAATCTGGTTGTCAACAGGTTCCTTAAGTCTTCTGCTATTCTTACAAAGCCAAGCACACCCTCCTCGAGTTGCAGCTGCAGAACGGCCTCCCCCACCATAGTCCGATATGCAATGTTTTCACCAGTTGGAATTTACAGACTCCATATGTTAGACCGTTTGTAAGAACAGCCATCAATGATTTTTTGATGATGCAAGCGGACCGGAGTACTCCCCTGTGTAACTTTGATGTAAGCCACTGGCAGCTCATGCGTGACACCTGCTGTTTGCTCAGGTCCTTTGAAGATGTCACGTTATTTGTCAGTCGCCAGGACTGCAGGATGAATAACGTCATTCCACTGCATCATGTCCCGGAACTCATGCTGCAAATTCTGTATGGTCAGGGCACTGGAGAAGTGGCGACTACATCTCATTGACACACGAGTCCAAAGGTGGCTGAACTGAAGAGTAGGAGGAGGACATTAGAGCACAAGCAGAGTCTTTTGAAATCAGGTTTTTTTCCACTCAGGTGACAAGAGAGGAGGAGCAGTAGCATCCGGAGGAGGTAGAAGATGAGGCAGCATACAGTGGGGATGGAGGCCGTGAGTCCCTCAGAGTCACTTGTGCAGATGGCCTGCAGCATGCTGCTTTGCCAAACTAGTGACAGCCGAATAGTCAACATCCAGCATAGGGATAAGTTTTGGCTCTCCACCCTCTTGGACCCTCACTACCGATCAAAAATGGGTGACTTTTTTCCAGCTGCAGAGAGGGAGGAACAACTGGCGTACTATAGAGAAATACTGAAAAGACAGTTGGCCGCTGCCTTTGTGCACCATTTTCCATCCTCTGGCAGACTGACCGGGGGATTCCTGGCAGTCATCACTCACTTACTACTGCCACGGCTTAGGTGGGGAGATGGGGGGTATGCAGCTTAAGTCTGGAGTCCTTAATAAGCAACTTCCTTCACCCGCCTAGTGAGGAGGGTAGCCGCCACCAGCAGCAGGACATGGAGCAGACCCTTCAACAGCAGGTGGTGGCCTACTTGGACAGCACTTTACCACCCCAGGTAGAGGATCCCCTGAACTACTGGGTAGCTAAACTTGATGCATGGCCGCAACTTGCGAAGTTTGCAATAGAGAAGCTGTCCTGCCCGGCCAGTAGTGTGGCATCAGAGCGGTGGGGGCCATCGTTACCCCAAGGAGAACCCACTTGTCCACCCGTAATGTGGAGAGACTTACCTTTGTCAATATGAATCAGGCTTGGATCGGCCAGGATTTCAACACACCAATGACTTATGCATCAGATTAGATCAGCCATGACGCCTCCCACAAACTTTGAGAAATAAGGCTGGATTCTAACTACCTGCCTCCGCCACTATTCTGATGCTGCCACCCGCCTGATGCCACACATCTGCTGCCAGTTGTTCCACATCTGCCTCCCACCATCTTTACCAGGGACTGGAATTGTCCGCCACCTCCACAATCAGTCAATGTGCCACTCTGTGGGCTCCAGGTGCTGCTGATGCCACCTCCACACTCCATCATGGTGCCACTCTGTGGCTTACCATGTTGCCACCACCTAAAAAAAATTGTCATCGTGCCACTCTCTGACCTCATGCTGCTGCTGCCATCTTCACATTTTGTCATTGTGCCACTCTGTGGCCTACCATGTTTATGCCACCTCCATAATTTGTCATTGTGCCACTCTGCAGCCTACTTATGCTGCTGCCAACTGACAGCTGTCGCCCTGGAACACACTGTGATTTCCATAATGCTGTTTTCACTTTCCACCACTCTATGACTTTGCCACTATGTTTGGTTTTTCCCTTCATTTCATCTGTCAGAAAGAATGAAAAGCCTCAGGATTAATAGCCAGAAGCAGGAGTGGATACAGAACACAGAGGATATGCAAATATCCCATTTACTGTCATCTCTGTTTTGGATCTACTCCTGTTTGCTTTTGGCATTAGCAATACTGCTGGATTATTGACCGATTCAAAGCGGACACTGACGGATAAAAAAGAAGGGCAAAATGATCAGTGACGTCAATTCAAAATTACTGCCGACACCCTCTCCACTCCTTTGGGAGGTTTCTACATGTATCCGCATTTAACAGAACAGGTTCTGTCATAATCTATGGAATCATCTGATGTCACTTTTTTTTTTTTTTTTTAAAATAACATTTTTATTAGAGCTTTCAACATATACATACGCAGTAATCATACATCATTGTGCTGTGCATTAATGTATACAGAATTTGTTCATCATTTTGAGCTCTATTTTAGTATATTTATAATAATAGTCGCATATAACATACATAGTAACTTAAACCAACTTAAACCAAACTAGGCAAGTCTATACTAACTTTCTAAAGAAAGATATTACTATCTCATTTATATTCTAGGAATTATATTCTAGGATTTCTTCAGTCATATAGATAACTATTGCTTGCTGTTAATTATACATTATTTATGGCATTTATAGTAGCTTTATAGAAAACTGATGATAACCACATATCCCAACACTTATAAAACAGACTAGGTTTCCCGTCCTGAAACGCCACTATTCTTTCCATATTGCATATTACATTCATACGCCTGGTTAATTCGCTAAATAATGGTATTTCTTTTGATTTCCATAGTGACGCCAATAGGGAAATGGCGATAGTTGTTAAATGGTATACTATGATTCTTTCATCAGAAGTAAGAACTTCTAAACCCACCCCCAATAAGACTAATTCTGGCTTTAACTCAAATGACCGTTTTATTATGTTTTGTACCAACTTTTGTAGTTGAGCCCAGAATCCCACAAGTTTTGAACAAGACCAAAATATATGAAGTAGAGTTCCTTTGTCCTTTCTACATCTCCAACATAAGCTTGACAAAGTGGGGTATATTCGTGCTAACTTTGCTGGAGTATAATACCATTTATATAAAATCTTCCTTCTAATCTCCATGTGTGACGCACATTTAGACAGCTTTGTCATAATTTGAAAGGATGCTTCCCATGTATCCTCATCTATCTCCACTGCCAGATCATTCTCCCATTGTTTAAGTTGGGGGAGGGTTTGGGACATTGATAATTTTTCAATTTGTTTGTATCCCAGGCTAATGCCTTTTGCTAATTTTGTAGGATGAAAGAAGGTTAAATCAAATAATGTTTTTGACGTTTTATTATCTTTTAAGATATTTGAAATGACATGTCGTAGGCGTAAATATTTGTAGAAGTCATGAGTTGGGATTGAGTATTTAGATTTAATCTCCGAAAATGCCCATAAATGGTCACTTTCCCATATATCTGCAATTGTATTGACCCCCATATCAATCCAATTCTTAAAATCCAAATCCGACACTAGGTACGATATCCACTTAAGAGGTAAATCTTTCACTTTCAACGTAAGGACAGGAATATTATTAGTGTAGTGTTCCCATCTGTTTAGACCCGCTATGGACGTACAGAATGTCGGCTGAGGCACTTTGCATTTTAACGTTATCGCCCATAATTGTGCTGCCATTGGAATGGAAGGGAAAGCGTCACTTTCCATTTGTATCCAATGTTTAGGGGGAGATTGGATCAACCATTGTCTGGTTTGATCTAGAATAGCTGCATCATAGTAATTGGCTATGCATGGTAAGCCCAATCCTCCTTTCTTTTGATGGCGATATAAGATTTTTGTCGCTACTCGGGGTCTTCCATACAACCATACATATTTATTTATTAAACTTTGTAACTTTTTTAAATAGGCTCTTGTGACAAGGATCGGGACCTTCCTAAAGATATATAGAATTTTGGGCAATACCATCATTTTTATAGCCGCCACTCTTCCTACCCAGGAGATATACATTTTAGCATAAGTAAGTAGTTCTTTTTCAATGTCTTCTAGTAAAGGGACGTAATTTAGATGGAAAAGTTTAGAAGTTGGGAAACTCAACTTTATGCCCAAATACGAGACATGATCCGTTGCCCACTGAAAGGGAAATTCAGATTTGATTTTTTCCAGCAGGTCAGCTGGTATATGCATACCTAGAATTAGTGACTTGCTAGCATTAAGTTTGTAATACGATATAATGCTAAACTTGTTCAATAAGGACTGGACTGCCCTAAGTGATTCAAGCGGGTTTGTCAAAGCAATTATCACGTCATCCGCAAATAACCCAATTTTATGCTCTTGGGCGGCTATTCTGATACCCCGTATACTTGCTGACGCCCTTATACTTTCAGCTAGGGGTTCCATAACAAGTGCAAATATTAAGGGTGATAATGGGCACCCTTGCCGGGTGCCATTCGTAATTACGAATGGCGATGATGTGTATCCCGACATGGACACAAATGCAGAGGGACCATTGTAGAGAGCTTTAATGCTTGTTATAGCCATGGAGGAAAAACCAAATTTTTTAAGGACTTCCTCAAGATAGCCCCAGTGGACTCTGTCAAACGCCTTCTCTGCGTCCAAAGAAAGGAGCAGAGAAGGCGTTTTAGTTCTCTCCACATGATTAATTAAATTTATAAAACGTCTCGTCCCATCATAAGTGACCCTTCCTCTAACAAACCCCACCTGATCTTGATAGATAAGTTCCGGTAATAATAGAGCCACCCTGTCAGCTATTATTTTTGAATACAACTTAAGATCCGTGTTTAAAAGAGAGATAGGACGGAAATTTGAGGGCCTATCAGGTTCTTTGCCTGGTTTAGGTAGAGTACTTATAGATGCCATCAACATCTCTTTAGGGAATTTACCTGAGGTTTGAGCTATGTTGAACACTTTGACTAAGTGCGGTACTAAGACAGGGGCATAAACTTTATAATAATCATTTGTCAGCCCATCTGGGCCAGGGGCTTTATTGTTTTTCAGAGAATTAATTGCTTTCGTTATTTCGGATGCTGATATTAATTCAGATACTGAATTCGCCTGTTCTGCTTTTAAAGCCGGTAGATTGACTGAGTCAAGAAATTTCTGTATATCTGAAATTTGTGGCTGGGGAGTATTTTTATCTTCCTTCAAATTATATAGAGTATAGTAATACTCTGCCATGACTTCTGTCATGTGTTGTGGATCAAAGATTTTTGTATTATTTTTATTGACTATAAATGGGATTCTGTTTTGCGCTTCCCTTTTTTTAAGTTGCGCCGCCAATACCTTTCCCGCTCTATTTCCTAATGAATAATGCCTTGCTTTCATTTTATTGAAAGCTTTTTCATATTTATACAGATCTAGTTCTTTTAGTTGCTGTTGTAGTTCAGCTATCATTCCTATTCTATGTTGACATATTGAACTTTTGTTTAGTGCATGGAGAAGCGTCAATGCAGATAAAATATGCAGGCGTTTTTCCTCTGTTATCTTCCTGTTTTTTGCTCCTATATTTTTAAAATGCCCTTTCATATGCATTTTGTGTGCACACCATAACATTTCATCCGATACCTCATTATTGTCGTTGTCCGCAAAAAACTCTTTTAATGTGGATAAGGTTTGCTCTTTAAATGCTTTATGGTGTAGTATATAATTAGGAAGTCTCCATTGAGCTGAGCGAGGTTTTTCATATTGTTCCTCAATTTCCATATGAATAGGGGCATGGTCAGACCATGATATTGTGTCTATTTTAGACTGTTTGATCCTTGCAAATAGCATGTGATCGACTAGAAATAGGTCTATCCTCGAATACGTTTTATGTGGATGTGAGTAGAAAGAGTAATCCCTTTCTTGGGGATGCTGCAATCTCCAAACGTCCAGTAACGCCTCTCCATGCACCAATTCAAATAGCTCTGAACCACTATCCTTGTTTGCTGGTTTAGTGCTATCCATTGTGGGCCACATAGTCATGTTAAAATCCCCTGCTAGGAGTACCGAACCTTTTTTGTGAATATTAATCTTAGAAAAAATGGATTTATAAAATGCAAGCTGTTTAGTATTCGGAGCATATATTGACACAATTGTATATATGATATTATTAATAGAGCATATTAGTATTACATAACGACCTTGTTTGTCTATAATATTGTCTATCATAGAGAAAGCTACTGATTTCTTAATCGCTATTAGGACACCTCGTTTTTTGTCAGTTGCTGGAGCTACAAAAATATGTGGGTATTGTTTGTGATGCAATCTAAAGATATCCTCATGGTTAATATGTGTCTCTTGAACACAGAATATATCTTCTTTCGAATCTACAGCTTCCTTCCACATTCTAGACCTTTTATAAGGGCTATTTAGCCCTTTAACATTTACTGAAGTAATCCTTAACCCCATAATGGATCCATATGCATTTCAGATTACACCATCCTAGAATCATGACATTTACTGTGCATTCAAACCACACTACAATCTGAGCTTGCCTGTAAAATACAAAAACATAAACCAAAAAACATTTCTTTAAAATAACCGCTGTGACGTATGTCACATAGTGAACAGAGGAAAAATCCCTATGAGGGATTTTGACAGGGGGTAGATCGTGTATGTTGAGTACTCAACGACCAACAAAACACCGTACCCGACCTATAATTAACTATTTCACCAACCGGGTATTTTCAAGTAACGATCTAATGTCCTTTCAGGAGACAACTTCAGGTTCTTGTGACAGTGGACCATTCTTCTTCTACTCGGTGAGAATTCGGAGCCTTTGGTGGATCAGGACCTCCTTCCTTTCTCAATAGCCCCCATTCCTGTATGAGTTGTTGAAGCTTCATCGGACTATTAACAACAATCTTCCTGCCATCTTTGCTTACTATCAATTTAACGGGGAACCCCCATTTGTATGGGATATTGTGTGCTCGCAAAATTTTAGCAGTTTCTTGGAATTCCCTTCTTCGGGCTAAGGTAGCCGCTGACAAGTCCGCATATAGAGAAATGTCTCTAAATCGTTCAGGCAGGTCTTCAACTTCTCTTGCAGCTTTCATCAACTTGTCTTTGAAATGGAAGAAATGCAGGCGCGCAATTACATCCCTAGGAATCGAAGGAGGGAGCTCCTTAGCCTTAGGTAGTCTATGGACTCTATCAATGAGGAGGTCCGTTTGAGGGGTACCCGGAAGAAGGATTACAAACAAATCTGTCAGAAACTCCTCTAAGGCTTCAGGCTTGACTGTTTCTGGAATTCCGCGGAACCTGACATTGTTCCTGCGGGACCTGTCCTCCATGTCAGCCACTTTTAGTCGCAGGCTTTTCACCTCCTCTTCCAAATTGTTGCTGAGATCCACCAGCTCGTTATGCGCAGAGGTGAGTTCCGCCATCTTAGATTCCACATGCGCAGTACGTTCCCCCAAAACTACACATTCGCTTTGAAAGGTCTGCAGTGCAGATTGTATATCATGGTGTAGTGAAGAACGTAACTCTCCCATAAGCGTCTTTAATAAATCTTCCGACACTGGTCTAAATATCGGGGAGTCTGCAGATAGAGCTAGAGGGGTATTGTGCTGTTGGTGGCTCACCTGCTGCGTCACATGCTTCCCGGAGGAATAGTGATCTGGAGAGCTCGTCGGCGTCTCCCGGTCTCTTGGGTCTAAGCCTCTCAGGTCCCGCTGGGAGGTTAGTGCTGGAGATGAAGCCTCTGATGAGAATCTTGAAGGTCCCGGGGATCCCGCGGGTTGAAATACTGGCGCTTCAGCTCCCACGCCACCGCCGCCATTTTGCGATCTCGTGCACGGAAAGAATTCCGTAAGTTTTGTGGGACCCGTCTTCTTTTTAGCTCTTCCCATGCTGTAAGTTAGAAGTGAGTCTCTAATGTTGCCGAAAATACCGAAAATCCTCGGTAGAATAGCCGCAGTGTGCTGGTTTAAGGTCGGGAAACACGGAGCTCAAAGAGACACGTCTCACTCCATGCGCTGCCGGCCACGCCCCCCCCTGATGTCACTCTTTGATGTTATAGTAGGATCTTGGCCCTCAGCTCAGTCCTTTCGAGCTGGCACAGACGTTACCTTGTCTGGGACAGACGTTACAGTGTCTGGGACATCTGGTCCGGATGGTAGTTGGGGATGGTTTCATGCAGTTAGGGAATGTGATTGGCTTTCCTAAATAGATTATAAGAGCACGATTGAAGTTAATCATTAAATTACTTTTATGAACAGTGTAAGATTAAGGATATAGAGCAGCGGTTTTCAACCCGTGGGTCGCAGCCACGGCAGTGGTTGAACGACCAAAACACAGGGGTCACAATAAATCCACCAGAGCCATGATTTTATCACATTTTTGCCGCAAATACTATATTGAGAAATCATTTTTTTTTAATTGTATGATAAACAAAATATCATACAAAATATCATGCATGTTTGTTGACCGTTCCATACCTTGTCCCAGTTTTTCTTGGTAGGTTGTATATTATTTATATGTATCCTGTTTATAGATCTGTTGTACACATTTCTAGGGTTAAAATGTTGTAGCATGTGGCTTGCATGTGACACGTTACCCACCATATTTAAATGTGTTAATTAGAAGTATCTAAAACATCTTTGTTGAAATGCGTTGGTATGTGATTCTCAGCATTGTACAGGGCTCATATGCCTATTTTTATATGTTTCTGAAATAAATCAAGTTTCTACCTTTTAACCCAAGACCTTGGAGTGCCGGACGGTTCTTCCTGTTATTCCAGAAGTATAGTAATTATATTCTTGTACATGGGGGCAGTATTATAGTAGTTATATTCTTGTACATGGGGGCAGTATTATAGTAGTTATATTCTTTTACATGGGGGCAGTATTATAGAAGTTATATTCTTGTACAAGGGGACAGTATTATAGTAGTTATATTCTTGTACAAGGGGACAGTATTATAGTAGTTATATACTTGTACAAGGGGACAGTATTATAGTAGTTATATTCTTGTACATAAGGGCAGTATTATAGTAGTTGTATTCTTGTACATAGTAGGCAGTATTATAGTAATATATTTTTGTACATAGGGGCAACATTATAGTAATATATTCTTGTTAATGGGGGCAGTATTATAGTAGTTGTATTCTTGTACATAGTGGGCAGTATTATAGTAGTTGTATTCTTGTACATAGTGGGCAGTATTATAGTAATATATTCTTGTACATAGGGGCAGTCTTCTAGTAATATATTCTTATACATAGGGGCAGTATTATAGTAGTTGTATTCTTGTACATGGTTTGGGGTCACCACAACATGAGGAATTGCTTTGCAGGGTCACAGCATTAGAAAGGTTGAGAACCAACATGTTGCTTTGGGGGGCCATAGTCGTATAAACAGCCCAAGACCCATGAGACACTTAATCTGCCACTTTTCCCATACTTAGTCCCAGCAGCACATGCATCAGAATTTACCTGGGATCTTCCTGTGCTGCTCCTTCCACACAGAAGTCACATGGTCATGACCTCATTGAAGGTCCTTAAGATCAACATATCTACTACAGGCAATAAAGTTAGTGAGGCTCCACCAGCACCTGCCGCTGACTAATGGCCAATGGGGGTCCCATCACCATGTTGGTGCCTAGGCTGCTGGGGGACGGCATAAGGAGGCTGCTGGGGGACGGCATAAGGAGGCTGCTGGGGGACGGCATAAGGAGGCTGCTGGGGGACGGCATAAGGAGGCTGCTGGGGGACACTAAGGCTGGGGGACAGTATAAAGCTGGGGGACAGTATAAAGCTGGGGGACAGTATAAAGCTGGGGGAAAGTATAAAACTGGGGGAGATGAGAAGGCTGGGGAGGAGGGTGAAGGAGTCTACAGGGCAGGAGGAGGATAGAGGACAGGAGGAGGATAGAGGACAGGAGGAGAATAGAGGACAGGAGGGGGATAGAGGACAGGAGGGGGATAGAGGACAGGAGGGGGATAGAGGACAGGAGGGGGATAGAGGACAGGAGGGGGATAGAGGACAGGAGGGGGATAGAGGACAGGAGGGGGATAGAGGACAGGAGGAGGATAGAGGACAGGAGGAGGATAGATGACAGGAGGAGGATAGAGGACAGGAGGAGGCTGGAGGACAGGAGGAGGCTGGAGGACAGGAGGAGGCTGGGGGACAGGAGGAGTATAGAGGAAAGGGGAGCTGGAGGACAGGGGGAGGCTTGGGGACAGAAGGAGAAGGCTTGGGGACAGAAGGAGAAGGCTTGGGGACAGGAGGAGGATGCTGGAGGACAAGAGGAGGCTGGTGGACAGAAGGATTAGGCTTGGGGACAGGAGGAGGATGCTGGATGAGGAGGAGGCTGGAGGACAGGAGGAGAATATAGAACAGGGGGCTGGAGGACAGGATGGGGATGCTGGAGGAGGCAAGAATGCTGGAAGAGGCTAGGGGAAAGGAGGAGGAGGCTGAAGGACAGCAGGCTGGAGGACAGGAGGCTACAGGATGAGGACCCTGGAGGACAGGGGGCTACAGGATGGTCTGGAAGAAAGAAGGCTACAGGATGGTCTGGAAGACAGAAGGCTACAGGAGGAGGCTGGAGGACAGGAGACCACATAAGGAGGCTGGAGGACAGGAGACCACATAAGGAGGCTGGAGGACAGGAGACCACATAAGGAGGCTGGAGGACAGGAGACCACATAAGGAGGCTGGAGGACAGGAGACCACATAAGGAGGCTGGAGGACAGGAGACCACATAAGGAGGCTGGAGGACAGGAAAACACATGAAGCGGCTGGAAAACATGGGGCTACAGGCGGAGCCTGGAGGACAGGGAGCCACAGGAGGAGGCTGGAGGACAGGGAGCCACAGGAGGAGGCTGGAGGACAGGGAGCCACAGGAGGAGGCTGGAGGACAGGGAGCCACAGGAGGAGGCTGGAGGACAGGGAGCCACAGGAGGAGGAGAATAGTAGTAGCAGTACATATAGTATTATGTGTAAGTTTGGGGAGATAAATAAAAGTTGAAATCCAAATGTAAAGGTAGGATAAAATAGGCCATGGGGGTGGGGGGTCAGCCAAAATAAGGGGCATTGTACTAAGTGGGGACCATCAAGGTCGATATTATACTATGTTAGTGGATGGGACAATGGGCGTGGTTTATAAAAACGGGGAAGGGCTTTTGTCCCTTTTTCTCTCGCCCAAAAGTTGTGAGGTATGGCATAGCATATAGAATTGGAACCTCACACCATCTAAAAGTGACAAAAGTGTCTTTAAGCAGTAAATATAAAAAATATCAATAAAAAAATGGCAATTATCCCAATCTGTACATACAGTGCAAACAGAACCAGTACAGAAGCAGACCCTATTAATACAGCTATATAAAAGTGAGTGAAATTTTTCTCCTTGTAACTGTAGCATGTAGAGGTAACACTAGAAAAGGATTTGTAAAGGTCTACACTCGTCAGAACATAAAATGGATAGGTGTTAAAGAGATTAACGTAAAATGATTAAATCTTCAGTGCATCAACATCTGGATGAGCGATGGAGCAAGTAATAATTTGGTTTTGCAACCTGTCAAAACTCATGTAGGCTCCAAGCACTGGACAGAATGCTGGTCACTCACAGACCATGATCTTGTCTCTTAAATCAGCCTATATGCTGGCACAAATGTCCTAGACATGGGTCAGGGGCGGAGAAATGTCTCATGATTAAAGAACCTCTTTGGTAGCACTAATTCTATGCATTTCTTCAAATCAATAGAAAAATAAAAGAGGAGCTATAATGCAATCTAGGCATCCAGTTCCCCCTAGTGGTAGTTTATAATCTCAGCAGAACTCAAATGGTCGCTAACATTTTCTTTACAAAATATTTTTCAAGAGCAAAGTGCTCAATTTTTTGCTTACTTTGTTATTTATCTGTAAAGTTAAATACATTTCCCTATACTTGCAATAGGTTAAAACTAGCCACTTTCTAGAATATTTGATTTACCTTATTGCTGCAAAATCACATACTGGCGCTATATATAGTGCAATGCCTTCATGTGCGCCAAGTGTTTCAGAGCCCCCTTCCCCCTCTTAATTTAGTTTGTAAGGGCTTCAACCTTTAAACCTATGTATCCATTTCTTCACATAGTAATTTTTTGTTGAAATCCCCTTTGCTTGGTCCCAGGTTTTATTTACATAAACCCAAAAATGTTATTATGCAAGTCTTATGCAAGTGTCTTGAATGTGTGTATGTGTGTCTGCATACACACTATGCTACAAGCTAACCCCCCTCCCTTCCCCCAGGGCAGTCAGTTGGATCTTGCTATCACCGTATCTTTTTTTTTCTTTTACCCCTTAAAGGGAACCTACCACCACAAATCTACCTATAAAGGTAGATCGGGTGGTAGGTGGATCAATAGAACGTGAGGATCGCCCTTTTAAGGGCTAATCCTTACGTCCCCGCACTTTTTTGGTAACTTTTATTAGGCACATATGTAAATTTTCTTATGCGGCTACTTGGAGTAGCCGCATCTGAGGTTACACGGGGCGGCTACTCCACGCCCCATTAGCCTCTTTTCTGCTCCTTTTCCCAGCTCCTCGTAGCTGCGCGCCCTCGTCCGACGATCCTGCCATCTGCGCATGCGCAGAACAGCAGGCCCGCGTCTGTGCAGCTCCGGCTTCGGAGCAGTGACCGTGCAGGCCTGCGACCGCAGCATTTAACTTGCCTTTGGGGGGGGGTCTTTCCACCACGATCGGGCCCTCCGAACAGTTTTTGGGGGGCGCCAATCGTTGTTTTGGCAGTGCTGGAGTCCGATCTGGTCCCCACTACCGGTAAGATGGTGTCTGTGATGTCATCTCACAGGCAGAGTGTCAGCAATCAGATTATTGCGTGTTCATTTCCCATGGTGGAAAAAGTAAAAAAAAATGTTTATTTAAAGTAATAAATTAATAAAAATGCCCATAATCCCTATAACATATAAAGAGACATATAACGCCAAAAAAAGTCTAAATCATAACAAAAAACCCACATATATAGTATCACCGCGTCCGTAACAACCCATAGAATAAAACTAAATAATTATTGAACCCGTATGTTGAACGCCGTAAAAAAAACTCTCCAAAAATTATGATTTTTACCTATCCAATCCCACAAAAAATGCTATAAAAAGTGATCAAAAAAACATATGTACTCCATAATGATACTGCTGCAAATTTCATTATGTCCCACAAAAAAACAAGCCATCATCCAGCTCCGTAGCCAAAAAAGTAAAAATGTTATGCCACTTGGAAGACAGCGATGCAAAAATGATAGATTTTTCCCACATTAAGTTTTATTTGACAAATGTAGTAAAACGTTAGAAATAATATTCATATGGTATCCCTGTAATTGTATCGACCCATAGAATAAAGATAACATGATTATCCAACCTCCTTCTGGGGGCCCTCCTTCTGTGCCTCGCTGTGCGCCCATAAAACAAGTAACGGCCACATGTGGGGGGTCTCTGCACTCGGGAAAAATTGTAGAACAAATTGTATGGTGGGTTTTCTCTTTTTATCTTTTGGAAATGTGTAAATTTTAGGGCTAAATGAACGTATAACCGGCACAATTTGACCATTCTATATTTCACCTCCATTTTGATTCAATTACTATGAAGATCTCAAGTGGTTAACAATCTTCCTAAAAGCTGTTTCTGATAGCTTGAGGGGTGCAAATTTGAAAATGGGTTGATTATATAGGTAGTTTTGATGCTAAATATGTAAAATTTCATTCAAAACTGTATTTATCCCCAAAATAATTATTTCTGAAAATCCGGAAAACCGATATTCGATTTGTAAGCCGCGTGACATCAAAATAAATTATCCAGACATTTCAAAAATGCTGAAAATATAAAGTAGATATACAGGAAATGTTATAGCTTTAGGTGGTAAAGCTATCTGCCTGAAAACGCAATGATTTCGAATTTCAAAAATGGCAATTTTTTTTGTGTAAATAAATGCAAAACTTATCAGCCAAAACTTACCACTAAAATGAAGTACAACATGTGGGGAAAAAACAATCTCAAGATCACTTTGATAAGTAACAGTGTTCAAAAGTTATAACCATATAAAGCGACGCAAGTCAGAATCCAAAAAATGGGGCTGTGCTTAAGCTACAAAATGGCTGCGTCCTTAAGGGGTTAATCAGCTGCCGACCCTTCTAGAAACCAAGATAAACAGGTTCAAAGCAGCCAACGCATGGTAGAGTTTCAAAAATGCATGCTTTAAAGAGAACCTTTCACCACATTGCACATGAGTAGATTACCATACCATTCTGTAGGGGCTGCTACACAGATTCGGGGGAACTTTGAATTTTCCTTCTACCTCCCACACAGAGATATAATTCCCAGTTTCTGACCATTGTAATCTGTGTTTGGTCAGAGAGGAGGAGCTGGGGCTGGAGGCTTGTGTTATGCTAATCTTCTCTCATACTGTCCATGAACATGACTATGAATATTGAGCAGTGATTATTTTTTTATTTTCATCTAAAGGCTGTGTTTACATACGTTCTGCTAGTATTCTGTTGACATGGCGTTTACGAAATCACAATGTTGCGAAATTGTGTTCACATTGCATGTATATTTCATTTACATCGCAAATGAGTTGTGAAAGCAAATGCGATGTTACCACAAACGCAGTGTAAATGCAAACATGACATTTACATGGTGTTTGCGCTAACGTCGCGTTTATGTCGCATTTGAGATTTACATGGCCTTTACACAGTGTTTATGTGGCTTTTAAATTTAAATTACATTCCTAATGGTGTACATTTGTGTGGTGCTTTTTGTGTGTTTGCGTCACATTGACGCTTACGTGGTGTTTGCGTCATGTTTACGCTTACATGATATTTTCGCCACGTTTACGCTTACATGGCTTTTACTCAACATTTGCACAACATTTACACTTATGTAAATGATATCAAACCCGATGTGTGGCATCACCCTTAGCCAACTAAACATATCCCCACCAAACCTAAGCTAATGTGCCACTAACAAATACAGTTCCCTCCATAATTAAAGTGGTTATCTGAATGCGGTGGGGGGGAAGGAGAGCGTGAAAACAAGAAATCAGTTATACATCATCCTATTCTTATGCTACAACACAGCGATGTGCATCCTGTCCCCACCAGTCTCTGTATGTATACTGAGGTGCAGCAGTCATGTCACTGACGTCAGTGTAGGCCCTGGTGGTTATGATGTCACTGCTGCATCTCTGTATACACACAGAGATGGATGCTATGGGAGGCACAAAATTGTACCGGAATAATGAGGGGGGGGGGGGGGGTAAATAGAGAAGTAAATAAGAAGCAGCACTCCAGTCAGACCAAGTGTGCTGAAAGTGGTCCTTTTATTCCAAAGTGTACAGCACCACAGTTACGGATCCAACTGAGCCTTTCTCAAGCAATGTGAACAGTGATGTAGGCCGATATTTATACATATATAGCATTGACACCTGCCTACATAGGCCCACCCCCTCAATTAAATACATATTGATACGGTGTAAAAACTGTGAATATACAATAAAAAGTACATATTGAATCACAGTGTAATCATATTGAAAATACATCGTATTATGAAAACGTGCAATTCATTATCAACAATATTATAAGTGATCAACATGTGTAAGGTGCTAGCAAATATTAATAACATACCCCTAGCGGTAGTCCTCTCCCTGAATGCTCCGCTTTGTAAACTCAGAGCAACATGAGATCAGTGTGCTGAGAAACCATGCAGGGATGTGTAGAGCGTACCTGGAGTGCAAAGATAAAAAGGGGATTAAGCTTCATGGTAACCCAGCACAATATGGCAGACACTAGCAAGACAATAGGTGATGCAGAAAACTCAACGCTGAAGCCAAGATTAATATGAGGTGGATGGAGAATGATCTTCCATATAGCTCTGTAACTACCAAAGGCCTCTTTCATACTTGCGTTGCAGATCACATCAGAGTATGATCAGGGGGTTCAGGGTTTGAGGGGTCTGGTGCTATAATAATAATAATGAAGGAGGGTGACTGGTAGGGATCACAACCAACCCTATTTATTGGGAGACAGGATTCAAAATGGATGTCCAGGGGGTACCCCACTCAACCTCCTTGTGCAATCGAGGTCCCCCTAGGCAGCCCAGCCATTTAAATGACCTCCTAATGCATAATGTCATAGTACACCATATAGCAGATCTCACATAAAGAAATATCATTTCAAATGTAGAAAAATCTACCATTTGATTTGATGCATCCATGAGTTAAGTGGCTTTGCTCAAAAAACAATTATAAAATTCAGGACCTTGGGAAAGCTGGATATACATTAAACACAGAGCTTTCTGAATAGCTAAGACAGGACTAATCAACCTGAGCTGGATTACTCATATGCAGCAACTGGGGGATTGTGCAGCAATTGATTATTCTGCCTAGCAGGGAGAACAGTGATTACATCATTCTCTGGTGCAGTGCATAACTAATGTGAAAGATAAAAACACCAAGCCCAGGCACAGAAGTAAAAGAGCTTCATTATCATAATTTTATAATTGTTTTTTAGCAAAACCACTCACACGGATTACCACCACGCACAGGGATTAAACAAGATATGTATTAATCATCACAGTTAGTATTAAGTAACACAGAAAGTGAAATAAATGGTAAGTAGCGTGAGTATGTAAAAAAATACTGTAAATTAAAAATAATTCCTGGAGCATGGCAATGGTGGAGAAGATGGAGAAATGTTGTTAAAAAATGCTTCAAAGTTTAAATTCCACCAAAAAAAAAAAAAAGGAGGTAAAACGTTCACTGTCACTTTACACATTTGCCTGCACCACATTAAAGGTGCATTCACATGGGCAGTTTTTCAGATGCAGCTTTTGAGGCCAAAAGCAGGAGAGGATGATAATGGGTAAGAACCTATCATTGAGAAGAGTTACTTCTTAAGCCATGGTCACTAGAGATGGGCAAATTTGTTAAAATTCTGTTCGTCCCGATTGACCGTTTTTTCGAAAAAATTTGATTCGACCCGAATCGAATCATGACAAAACACGTTAAAAACAGGTATTTGCTGGCTGCAGAGAGCCTGTAGGGTGTTGTAGAACATTGTGCCATGCTTACATATGCATAGGGAGCATGGTTTGGTCTTCAAACAATGCTGTGTTTTAGTATGACATGCACATGACAGCCGCCGCTCTTAGAATCGCTTCACTCTTCAATTCCATGTGCACTTACAGAGGCCAACTTGACCAAATAAGCGAAGCGGGAACATAGCGTGACAAGGTAACATCTGTGCCAGCTCAAAAGGACCGACATCAGACTGACACTCTTTTGTCAGAGTGGACTGACATCTCATGTCAGTCCTTTTGAGCTGGTACAGACGTTACCATAGATTACGACAGAACCTGTTCTGTTAAACCACAAAAGAGAGTGGAGTGGGTGTCGGCAGTAATTCTGCATTGACCTCACTGATCATTTTTCCCTTCATTCTGTCCGTTAGTGTCCGCTTTCAATCGGTCAATAATCCATCATCAGTATTGCTAAAGCCGAAAACAAACAGGAGTGGATCCAAAACAGAGATGAACAGTAAATGGGATATTTGCATGTCCTCTGTGTTCTGTATCCACTCCTGCTTTTGGTCATCAATCCTGAGATTTTTCATTCCTTCTGACAGGGTGACAAATGAAGGGTGAAACAGCATTATGAAAATCACAGGGTGTTCCAGGGAGACAGCGGTCAGTTGGCAGCAGCATGAGTAGGCCGCAGGGTGGCACAATGACAAATTATGGAGGTTTCGGAAACATGGTATGCCACAGAGTGGCACAATGACAGCGTGTAGGTGGCGGCAGCAGTAGGCCGCCACAAAGTGGCACAATGATAAGCGTGTGGAGGTGGCGGCAGCAGAAGCAGCAGCAGGAGCCCACAGGTGGCAGCAACATGGAAAGCCACAGAGTGGCCCAATGAGAGAGTGTGAAGTTGGCGTCAGCAGCAGCAGGAGCCCACAAAGTGGCACAATGATATAGTGTGGAGGTGGCGTCAGCAGTAGCAGGAGCCCACAGAGTGGAACAATGATTTAGTACAGAGGTGGCGCCAGCAGCAGCAGGAGCCCACAGAGTGGCACAATGATATAGTGTGGAGGTGGCATCAGCAGTAGCAGGAGCCCACAGAGTGGCATAATGATTTAGTGCGGTGGTGGCGTCAGCAGGAGCCCACAGAGTGGCACAATGATTTAGTGCGAAGGTGGCATCAGCAGTAGGAGCCCACAGAGTGGCCCAATGATATAGTGTGGAGTTGGCGTCAGCAGCAGCAGGAGCCCACAGAGTGGCACAATGATATAGTGCAGAGGTGGCGTTTGAAGCAGCAGGAGCCCACAGAGGGGCACAATGATTTACTGCCGAAGTGGCATCAGCAGGAGCCCAGAGGGTGGACAATGATATAGTGCGGAGGCGGCGTCAGCAGCAGCAGGAGTCCACAGAGTGGCACAATTATATATTGTGGAGGTGGCGGACAATTCCAGTCCCTGGTAAAGATCGTAGGAGGCAGATGGGGCAACTGGCAGCAGGTGTGTGGCATCAGGCGGGTGGCAGCATCAGAATAGTGGTAGTTATAACCCAGACTCATTTCTCAATGTTTGGGGGAGGCATCCTGGCTGATCTAATCTGATGCATAAGGCATTGGTGTGTTGAAATCCTGGTCGATCCAAGCCTGATTCCTCTTGACAAAGGTCAGTCTCACCACATTATGGGTGGACAAGTGGGTTCTCCTTGGGGTAACAATGGCCCCCGCCGCACTGAACACCCGCTCTGATGCCAAACTACTGGCCGGGCAAGACAGCTTCTCTACTGCAAACTCCACAAGTTGCGGCCACGTTTCAAGTTTGGCTGCCCAGTAGTCCAACTGCAACATCCCCTTACTGTGCTGCGACCTCTGCCTGCCCCACCTGCCACCTTTCTGTCTGACATAGTGGTTAATCAACTACGTGGATTTGACACTTATTTGATGCTCTCAAATTTAGCAACAAAAAAGTATTTGCATTATACAGTTACCCCACAACGCACACCCTGTAATTGAAGCAGAAATCAGTACAGAAAATATGTGGATTCCACAATGAATTCTTCCTAGTCACTTCAGCAACAAATAGAACGGCTATTTGGGGTATACAGAAGCACAAGAACTGACACCCTGGAATTGAAGCAGAAATCAGTACATAAAGTATGTGGATTTCACACTGATTTCTTCCTATTCACTTCAGCAACAAAAAACTGCTATTTGGGGTATACAGATCCCCCAAAACGAACACCCTTGTAGCAAAAATCACAACAGCACAGTACAGTTGAAGCAGCTGGACGCTACAGGCAGCACATGCAGTGTGAAGTGCCGAGATTGGAAAATGGCTGCCTCTTTTATAGTCTGTCTGACATCACATAAGCCTGCCGGTCGCTGATGGGCTTACAGGTCTGCACATGTGATCGAAGGTTTTCCTTTCCAGAGTTCACTGCCCCATGTAACACGTTGTACTCGCGCTCATTTTGATAATAAAGGGGAAAAAAACGTTGTTCCCACGAATCACCGCAAACTTCGTCTTCATGACGAATTAAATTTTTCCTGAAATTCTAACCGAAATGAGAATCATTAGAATCGATTCGCCCATCTCTAAAGGTCACACATCCTGCTAGCATTGTGTTCATAAACTGCAAAATGCGTGTGTTAAAGCAAGTTAACTAATCTCCTAGTAGCCAGTGCTGCCCCCAGTAGTCAAAGTGCTGTCCCAGTAGCAAGTGCTGAATCCAGTTGTCACAGCGCTGGCACCAGTAGCCAGTGCTGCCTCAGCTTATCTCTATAACTATTGGCTACTGTGGGGCAGGCTCTGTGACCATTAGCTACCGTGGGGCAGGCTCTGTGTCTTTTAGCTACTACTAATGGGGCGCTGTGATTATATTGGCTACTGTATTGAAGCACTGTGTCTAGTGGATAATGTGGGGGCATTGTGACTTTTGATGTATGAAGGCATTTGTGACTGTGTTGACTACTTTGAAGTCACCATTACTATATAGACTACAGTAGGGGAACTTTCCTGCATTGGCTACAGTAGGTGGGCACAGTCCGCGTCGCACTGGGATACCAGTACCCACCACAACTATAAGTTTGTTGCATAATCTATTAATATAATCATATAAATACATAAAATAGTTGAGATGCTCTATGATAAATATATGTAAAAATTACAGAGAGGGTACCTTTGCCAGCACTACTTATGAAGGACCTGGGGGCCAGGCTTCATCCCCTGCAACCCACCCACAATATCCAATCCCCGTCCCTGTTAACCAACAGTATCCAATCCAAGTCCCTGTTAACTAACTTCTCTTTCCTTACTGACGAGAAAGTTTCCGCTGTCAAGCTCACATCTCACCACTTGTGCGTTTGACCCAATCCCATCTTATCCCCTCACCGCTATGCTCATTCCAGCTCTAACTCATCCCTTTAACCTTTCTATATCCTGTGGTCTTGTTCCATCTTCCTTTGAACATGTAACTGTCACACCCATCCTAAGGAAGCCATCTCTAGATCCATTCACTCCGCTTTACTATCGCCCTATTTTACTACTTCCATTTGCCTCAAAACTCCTGGAACAACATGTCCACCTAGAACTATCTTCCTACCTCTCGTCCAACTTTCTCCTCGCCCAATTATTCCACTGAGCCTGCCCTGACCAAAGTTTCTGATGAACTACTGTCAGCCAAGGCAAAACATCACTACTCTGTTCTCCTCCTCCTTGACCTGTCTTCTGCTTTTGATATCGTCGACCATTCTCTCCTGCTGCAAATGATTTAATCTCTTGGTATCACAGACTGTGCCCTCTCCTCCTCATAACTTTCCAACTGGATGTTCAGCGTCTATCATTCTCACACCACCTCTTCGCCTAGCCCCCTCTCTGTTGGCGTCCCTCAGGGCTCTGTCCTGGGACCCCTGCTCTTCACGCTCTACACCTCCGGCCTGGGACACCTAAATAAGTTCCATGGCTTCCAATACCATTTACATGCAGACGACACACAGATCTTTTTTTCTGGTCTAGATATCTCTTCTCTTCTAACCAGAATTCAAGAGTGTCTGTCAGCCATATTCTCCTTTTTCTCTTCCCATTTTCTAAAACTTAGCATGGACAAAACAGAACACATCACAATTCATGGCTCCACACTCTCCCTGGTCCCTAAAGTCCATTGCCTTGGAGCCACCTTTGACTCTTATCCTTACAAGAGCCTTATCCTTTAAGCCTCAAATCCAGGCCCAAACTACAACCTGCTGCCTCCATCTCAAGAACATCTCTCGCATTCGACCCTTCCTCAGTCCAGAGTCTACAAAATTACTAGTCCATGCCCTCATCTGTCCCTTGGACTACTGCAACACTCTTCTCTATGGTCTCCCAGGTAACTCTCCAACACCCCTCCAATCTATCCTAAACTCTGCTGCCCATCTAATGCATCTGTCTCCTCGATTCTCCTCTGCATCTCCTCTCTGCCAATCTCTTCACTAGTTACCCATTGCACGGCAAATTCAATATAAAATACTATCCATGACCTACAAAGCCATCCACAACATGTCTCCTCCATATATCTCTAAACTCATCAGGCAATACCCCCCAACATGTAATCTTCAGCTTCACTCTCCACTTTCCAAACCTTCAAACGTAACCTGGAAACCCACCTGTTCAGGTTCGTTTGTTCACATTAACTGCACTGCTCCCTCACCTCATGTCTATGTCCCCCCAACCCCATAATAGATTGTGAGCCCTCATGGGCAGGTTCCTTCTCCTACTTGTCTCCTGATTACTGTTGTATTTTGAACTTGCATCTGTTTTTGTCTTAATGTAATGTATTGTACTGATTGTACAGCACCATGGAATTAATGGTGCTCTATAAATAAATAATAATAAAATAATTTGAACAAATTGTGTGTCCTTAGTCATAGCCTACTTACCCTAGCCTCCGTTCCTGGTGAGCAGGCTAGATTGTGGACACACAATTTGTTCAATTTGGCCTCAACCACTATGGGTGGCAATGCCAAGCTTTTAGCCCCTAGCAATCACAGCCCTGTCTACTATAGGCATTACTGTAATTGGCCAGGCGGAACATGTAGCCCGGCTCTGAAAGAGGCAGGATCATATGTCCTGGCACCATTCCAAAGAGAGGACAGATCTAGAGAGAGGATGCTACTGGAGATAGGGTCAGTCAGACATGAAGGGATTCAGTAAAAATTAACAATTGTTTAGGGGGTAGGGAAGCTGCTCTGCTGACCGACAGCTAGAAATCTGATATTGTCTTTTTAAGGGAAGTCTGAAGAACTACTGATAATCTGCTTTATTGCAGCACCAGTTTTAGGAATAATTTCATCTATATTCTCCTACAGTCCAACTTTGCTGTTTCAGTGATGGTAATAATTTAATCTATATTCTCAGTACTACTTTGCTGTAAAAGGACTATGTTTTCTAGAGATGAGCGAGCATTAGAGTACTTGCAACTGCTTGGTGCTCGGACGAGTATTTTGCCAGCTCGAGAAAATGTCATCTCGCGGCGTTTAGAGCCAATCACAAGCCAGGAGACTCTGCAGTACACCCAGCATCACATGGTACACTTACATGTCGATAGCAGTGGTTGGCTGGCTTGATCAGGTGACCCTGGAATAGACTAGCCCCTGCCCGCACTGCTCGGATCATTCTCTGTCTGGATACCGTTAGAGAGAGAGCTGCAGCTGGTCAGGGATATCGTTGGGGTGTTCTCGTTGATTACTCTTAGGCAGGAGTGATTCTCCAAGAACCTTACTGTAAGGCAGGATTGATTCTCCAAGAACCCAAAAGGGTTACATTAGTGTTTTTCAAAAGTTAAAGTGACACACTCAGTCAGAGCACAACATTCTTTTGTGTGCTTTCAATGTAGGTTAGAAACTAGCCATAGCAATCATCTCCTGTGGTTGCTGTCTGATTTCTTCTGCATGTTTTGTTCTATAAAAAAAAAAAACACAAAAAAAACACACAAAAATAAACCCCCCCAAAAATAAATAAAAGCAAAACAAAAAAAAAGTACAGTTTATATTTCTGTTTTGTCTATATAATAGACTTTAATTATGAAAATGTTGAACCTGAGGGCTAGGGGTAGAGGACAAGGGTGTGGGCGTGGACATCCAATTACTGCAGGGGTTAGAGGCCGTGCTCCTGGGCGGGGTGAGACACCACCTGCTGATGAGGGAGCAGGGGAACACCGCGGAGCTACACTCCCTAGCTTCATGTCTCAAGTTACTGGGACTCGTGGTAGAGCACTGTTGAGGCCAGAACAGTGCTAACAGTTGATGTCGTGGATTGCGGACAATGCTTCAACTAATTTGTCCACCAGTCAGTCTTCCACGCAGTCAACCCATGTTACCCAAGTGAGCACTCCTCAACCTCCTTCCCCCAGTCTGCCCCCTCCCAGGAAAATTTGGCATTTGAGCCGGCATACTCTGAGGAACTGTTATCTGGACCCTTCCCAGAGTCACAAACCACTTCTCAGGTTGCTGTTGAGCTCTTTCCCGATGCCCAGGTTTTCCACCGGTCACAGTCTGTGGGTCATGATGACATTCTTGACGTAGTGGAAGAAGTGTGTAAAGAGGTGTCGGACGATGAGGAGACACGGTTGTCAGACAGTGGTGAAGTTGTTGTCAGGGCAGGAAGTCCGAGGGGGGAGCAGACTGAGGGATCGGAGGATGATGAGGTGACAGACCGTGTGAAGACAGTGCTTGTGAGACGGAGGCGAGTTCCATATGAGAACAGGTTGGAAGAGGCAGTGGTGGGGCCAGACGGAGAGGCAGGGCCAGAGCTGGTGCATCAGCACCAAATGTTTCACTTAGTGAAGCTCCCGTGGCGAGGGCTAGATTTTCTGAAGACTGGAGGTTCTTTAAAGAAACAGCGGATGACCGACGGACTGTGGTGTGCAACCTGTGCCACACCAGGATGAGCAGGGGTTCCACCATTACTAGCTTAACCACCACCAGTATGCGCAGACATATGAATGCTAAACACCCCACTCAATCGAACCAAGGCCGTTCATTTCTGGCCGGGAGCACCACTGCTCCTACCCCTGTGTCATTTGCTGCCTCTGCTAGTCAGCCCCCTGCCCAGGACCCCGGCACAAACATCTCCCATGCGAAAACCACACCTTCATCTCCACGATCCTCCACAGCGTCCACACCAATGTCTCCATGTCTTCCTCCACCACTTCTGAGATTACTTTTATTAAACTACCAGCTAAGAATCTTGACATCTACATTCAGTAGAGATATCGGCCTGTATGCATCTTCAGCTGTCTATACCCCAGACGCTGGAGTGCAAGAGGAAAGACAGTTCCACCCACACGCCCAAGCCCTCAACGTCCACATCTCCAAATTACTCAGCCTGGAGATGCTGCCCTATAGGCTGCTAGAGACCAAGGCCTTTCGCAGCCTCATGGCGGCGGCTGCCCCTCGGTACTCGGTCCCCAGCCGCCACTACTTTTTCCGATGTGCCGTCCCAGCCCTGCACTAGCACGTGTCAGATAACATCATCTGTGCCCTAACCAGTGCCTTTTGACAAGGTCCACCTAACCACGGACACGTGGACGAGTGCTGCCGGGCAGGGTCACTATATATCGCTGACGGCACATTGGGTTAACTTGGTGGAGGCTGGGACCGAGTCTGACCCTGGGGCCGCTCACATACTGCCGACGTGGAGGATTGCGGGACCTACCTTGGTTACGGTCTCTCAGGCCTACTATAAAGGTTTGCGATAGTCACAAGAGACGGGGGAAGAAGATTCCCTTGTTGATAGCCAAAGCACCCCCCGGTCTGTTTCTCAGCACGTATCGGAGGAGGTGGAGGAGGATGAGGAGGAAGAGGAGAATGTTGGCTAGACAGAAGAGGGGAGCATTGCTCAGTCCTTAACTGTTCTTCTTAACTAAAGAGGAATTGGAGGAGGAAATGGGCAGTCAGGCCAGTGAGGGGAGTCAATTCTTGCGCCTTGGGACTCTGGTGCATACGGCCGGATCCCGTGACCCTCGCGTTCAAATAACTTTTTCCAGCACCGATTACTGGGTATTCATTCTCCAGGACCCATGGCACAAGCAAAATCTTTCCACTCTCATCCCTGTAGAGGAAAGGAGCGTGAGAATGCATGAATACCAGCAGGCCCTGGTGCACAAGCTGAAACAGTATTTTTCTTCATTTTTGCAATAAAAATTCTATTTTTACTATGCACCATTTACTTTACATTCAATTTTGGCCAGCATGTTGGTAGTTAAACTGCTTACCACAACCTCCGATAAATTCTTTGAGGGATCTAGTTTCCAAAATGGTGACATTTTTGGGGGTTTTCAATTGTACGGTTACTTCAGGGGCTCTTCAATCTATTGTGGCACCACAAAACATTTGCAGCCAAATTGGCCTTCCAAAAACGCAATAGTACATCGCTGTGCGACAAAGCAGCAGTTGACATCCACATGTCTGGTATTGTAACAAGCAGGGCAATAATTTTGGGATATATATTTACCTCAAATTTCTAATGAATGTGTCCATTTCAGGGCTAAATGAGAAAAATCGTAATCAAAAATTGAAATTTCAGAATTTCAAATTCATTTTGTTTGCTTCTGTAAAAATAATAAGAGGATTAACAGACTTCTTAAACGCTGATATGAATAGGTTGAGATGTTTGGTTCATAAAATGGAACTACTCATGGGGGTATATAGTACATAAGCCTTTGTAGGGCACTTCCAAACTGAATTGATCACCAAAAATTTCACATTTTTCAAATTTCAAGAAAATCTGAGAATTTGTTTCTAAAACTTCAAACCTTCTCACATCCGTAAAAAAAAAAATGGAAGCTTAAAACAAATAATGGAAATAAAAAGAAGACCAATGGCAAAAGGTTTCTACCAAAAAAAATTTGTGGTGTGACTTTTGGTCTAAAAAGTATAACATTTGGGGCGTGGCTAGCAGCCAACATGGCCAGACGCATCTATGTGAGCTCCACACGATCCCTCACCATCCTGAACCCATCCTGGTCATCCTACCTTTCCAGCCACAGCTGGTGATAGAGGTGGCCCCCTGTGCACCAGGGACACCTTTTGGAGCCAAAAAGTCTGGGTCAGGCCTACACCCGGGAACAAGGCTTCTCTGTACCACGCCACGAGGTGAGGAGCAGCAGGTGCAGACACTGCACATCGTATAGCAGCTGCTCGGAGCGCAGCCGAAGCCTCCCGACATCCACCTGGAGGGTCCAGCAGAGGAGTGAGGAGGACAACCGTTAGGGCGATTTACAGCACCTGCACCGCTACATGTGCTTCACAGGTGGAAGCCAGGGAGAATAGATAACCGCACCTCCCGAATGCAAGCCGGCACCTCCATCCAGAGAAATATATAACAGGGGGCCGGGGGACAGTGAAGGGGAGCAGGGCAGCACCCCAGGGACAGAAGAATATAACCCCTAAAGTGCTGGAACGGTTGATGAAGCGGTGCCATAATCCTCACACACCTCGCAGCCTCCTGTGTGAGTCGGCATTCTTGCGGAGCTCCGGGAGCTACAGAGCATCGATGCCTGCAAGAGTTCCCTTACGGGAAAGTTAGACGAAGTGCGGATGGATGTAAGCTTGCTAAGGAAAGATATGCAAAGCCTACAAGAAAGAGTACAGCATGCAGAAGAGCGGATATCCTAGGTGGAGGATCGCACAGCACCTTTCTCCAACGCCATTACAGGTCTCACTACAGCCTCAGACCTGATGAAACAAAAGGCAGATGACCTAGAAAATAGACTGAGGCGTAACAACATAAGAGTAATTGGGCTCCCGGAGAGGGCAGAGGGTCGCTCTCCAGAGATGTTGGAGAGATGGATGAAAAATTTGTTCCCCGATGCAGAGTTCTCCTCTACATTCTCTGTAGAAAGAGCACACAGGGTGCCTGCAGGCCCTCCGAAACCCGGATCTCCACCTCGCCCCTTCCTGGCACGATTCCTGAATAGCAGAGACCGGGATAGGATCCTGCAGTTAGCCCGGCGCCTTCAAGAAATTAGAGTGGACAACACCAAAGTCTCCATCTTCCCAGACTTCTCCATGGTATTACAAAAGCGGAGAGCTACCTTCACGGAGGTGAAGCGCAAACTACGAGGCAAACATATTCCTTACTCCATGATCTACCCTGCAAAACTGCGAGTGGCGGACAGAGACCGAGCTGTGTTCTTCACATCCCCGGGAGAGGCAGAGCAGTGGCTTCGGCAGAAGAGAGGATCACCACCCCGTTAAATGGCAAAGTGAAGAAACTACAGACTACAGGACAGGTCTAAATATAGTTTGGTCTCAGGCCTGCACTATTACACATCACTTTGTGCACTTTTAGTTATATGTTTAGTAAATGTTTCACAGGCTGTAGAGAGCGGTTTCAAAATTAAAATGCAGAGGTGGGATGACTCCCATAATACATAAAAAGGGAGGCTGTCCGCAAAGTATCAGATCTAGGTGCAGAATGCCTATCACTGGAACAGAATTACATTGCACACCCCTTCAGATGAGAACAGAGAACTGTGGTTACATACTGGGCGTCTGTACATAAATACATTAACAAGTAGAGTCAACCTCAAATTATTCTATTATAAGCAGACTGCATTTGAATATGGGAACCAGTCAGCCAAACTCCTGGCCCATGTAGCTAAGCAGAACTCGTCTTCCCCTCCTATTCTACAAATCAGGTCAGAGGCAGGAATAGTAATGCAGAACCAGACTGACATAGCATCCAGATTTACCCAATTCTATTCTGACCTATATGCATCTTCCCTGAACAGGACCCCGGGAGAAATAGCAAGTTACCTGGAAGGTACCCTCTTCCCTAAACTATCCGCGAACAGGCTGAAAGTCTGGAGGGCCCCATTACACTAGAGGAATTGGAGGAGGCAGTAGACGGCCTAAACAACAATAAATCCCCAGGTCCCGATGGCCTACCAAAAGAGGTGTACAGCAAATACAAAGAGCTGTTGTATCCTAAACTGCTAGAAATGTATACTGAATCCTTTAGTATTCACAAAAAAGGCCTTAGGCCTCACTGAGACTCATTGGTCCTTAAAACTTCACTTTTATTATTGTTTCCTTAAAAAGGGTTGTAAACATCAACCACTTAATTGGACAGATGTCTGACTTATATTAAAATTATGCAAACCATCGTGGAAACTTTATTGTGTGGTACACCATCAGGATAGAGGGACTGAATTTAAAATGTCATAGGATCTTGTTATATGGGTCTCAAATTCACTCAGTGTCACTTGATATTCTCGGATCTAAGTGTATACACTTCTGAGCCACTAGATGTCAGTATTGTGCTGTTAGTCTGGCATTAATCATCAATTTTATTTTGCTGATGGTGGGGCTACAATGTTGCAGCTCTTAATTGCCCTGTTTTAATTCATTAGACCATCTTGTATGCCATCTAGTACGCGTACATCGTTTTAGTGTGACTCTTTTGAATGGATATTTGGTCTCATGCCCAAAACTCTGTTTTGAAGTGAGCCAATTGATCTATTATTTGCAGTTAACATTCACTGCCAATCTGATCGCTACACTCCAAAGACAATGGAGATCCTATGTTTTTAGTGCTTGATAGTAATTTCTATGATATCGTTATTCTTATGTTAGTCTATCACTAGTATCATTCAGTCAGTATTGTCCACACACACACACTTTGTTTGCTGTCTAAAAATTCATTCACACTAACGCCCCCCCTGAATCCTTTAGGGCAGGGAAACTACCAGACTCCTTTTCGGAGGCCACTGTGGTAGTATTACTGAAACCAGACAAAGACCCTTTAGAATGCGGGTCGTATAGACCAATAGCATTACTCAACACAGATTACAAAATTCTCACCCGGGTCCTGAGGTCATATCATCACTTATCCATCATGATCAGTCTGGCTTCATGCCCAGACGGTCCACTACAGACAATATAAGGAGGGTGCAGGTAATTGCTCAGATTGGGCAAAGATGTGTAGAGCACTGGGCACTAGCATCATTAGACACAGCTAAAGCGTTCGATTCTGTAGAATGGCCATTCCTAATGGAATGTCTAAATCGATTTAATTTTGGCCCATATTTTCGCAAATGGATTTCCATCCTATATAAAACGCCAAAGAGTAAACTACTACTGAACGGCTCCCTCACCCCAGAATTCCATCTGCGTAGGGGGTCTCGCCAAGGTTGTCCATTATCCCCTCTACTCTTCGCTCTTGCGATAGAGGCTTTAGCTATCAATGTAAGAAGAGACCCGGGGTACACAGGGATTACAATAGGCAGTAGGGAAGATAGAGTCGGCCTTTACGCTGATGATATGGTTCTCTTCCTTTCTAACCCAACAGCCTCGCTCCCTAGAGCAATGGACATCATTAACACCTTCGGCTCCTACTCCGGCCTACAGATAAACTGGTCCAAATCAGTGTACATGCCCCTGGGTGCCTCCCCCTGGAGAGGACCTGAAACTCTGTCAGGACTCAAAGTAGTCAACCAGTTTAAATATCTAGGAATAATAGTTACTAAAATTCACCAAAACGCCCTATGGCATATTACTGACCCCTTACTGGCATTCATTAGAATAAAGTACAATGCGTGGAAGTCCTTACCCCTCTCAGTAGCTGGCCGCATAAACTTAGTGAAAATGATCATATTACCAAAATGTTTGTATATCCTACAGCATGCTGCGGTGC
Source organism: Engystomops pustulosus (assembly GCF_040894005.1). Classification (NCBI taxonomy): domain Eukaryota; kingdom Metazoa; phylum Chordata; class Amphibia; order Anura; family Leptodactylidae; genus Engystomops; species Engystomops pustulosus. Next base: position 45,314,687 of record NC_092420.1, read on the forward strand.
CAGTTGCGAAGAGGTTTTTCTATGAACTACACTCCAACACCGCCAAATTCATATGGGGGAACTCCAGATCAAAACTCAGTTTACAAACACTGCAAAGGCCTAAAGAGATGGCCGGTATGGCGCTCCCTGACTTTTATCTTTATTATTTAGCAGGTCAACTGCAATATCTATATCATTGGGTAATCCCAGGCTCGTTGCCCAATTCAGAACACCACTTAAGTCATTATTTAGGGCTCACTTCCTTCTGGTCTATATTGGAGGGTACTGCCAGATTACAAACTTTACTACTACCCATCCACAGGCTAGCCATACAAGTCTGGAAAAGGGCAAGGCAACTTACACACTTTAATGACACCATAGCCGAAATGGTTTTATGGGGGAACTCTGCGCTATCACATTTAACATCTCTGGAAGACACAGAGGGGTGGAGACAAGCAGGAATACAAACTTTAGCAGACTTATACACTGATGGGGTGTTGGCTTCTTTCTCAGACTTGAAAACAAAATTTGAACTGGACCAGAGAGTTTTACAGGTACCTTCAACTCCGGCACGCCCTAGAATCACAATTTGCACACGGTCCACCACCAATATCTAAATATCCACTCATAGGAATAGAAAAAGAAAGTCCAAAGCAGCACAATGTCCAATATGGGGACCCCTATAGAGAGGGGGGGGTGCAGAGACTCACCAGTCCTGGTAAAAGACTTGTATATGCACAATATCCAAAAAAAATTGAGGCAGCACTCCCAGGTCAAAGTGAAAAATTGGAAGGGTTTATTGTGAATAAACCCTTCCAATTTTTCACTTTGACCTGGGAGTGCTGCCTCAATTTTTTTTGGATATCACTCATAGGAATATATAGAACTCAGGGTCCACGGGGTTTGGTGTCGGCTATATACACCCATCTGATAACGCAAAAGGCGGAGCATTGCCCACCGCGCACTTTGCACAGATGGAAACAACTCATGCGATCATCCTCGGAGGAGATGGTCTCAGAATTATCTTCTCACACCAAAGTGTCCCTGTCCATAAATAACCGTATGACACAATTATATATTTTCCATCAGGCATACCTCACTCCGGTCCGCATGCAGAAAATGGGCCAGGTACATTCCACTGCCTGTCCTAGATGTGGCTCCTTGGAAGCCGACTTCATGCATATGATATGGGAATGTACCCCAATTGCAAGATTTTGGAAAAAAAAAGTATAACATTTGAAACTTGAAATTGTAGTTTTTTTTCAAATTTTTCCTAAATTTGTGAATTTTCACCCTCCAAAAAAGGAACGGATCACCAAAATGACACTTCTAGCATAAACTACAATGTCTCACGAGAAAACAATCTTAAAATCACATGGATATCTTAAAGCGTTGAAAAGTTATTACCACAGGAAGAGACACTGATCAAATTTCTAAAAAAAAAAGGACCGAGCCTTAACGTAGTACAAACAGGCTGCGTCCTTAAGGGGTTAACACCAGTGTTAAGTGTTATTTTCTACAAAAACAAGCATTCTTTACTTTAAGCCCTGAAAAGGCTTCATTGAGCGGGGCATTTTTAGTTAATTTTTGTATGCGTTGGTTTAACCCCTACAGGGCTCAGCTTATTTTGGTTGTTTTTACACAAGAGGTGGACCAGCACTGCCCAACAATAACCACTGATCAAAACATGCCAAAATATGTAATCAAAAGCCACAAAAAAAACAGAGGCGTGAAAAATAGATCAAGCTAATAATATCTTTATTAATAGAAAAATACACCACAAAACCTTTAAAAATTGTGAACGAAGTTACAAATGAATGATATCCTTGGGAAAGTGCTCAACACATGATGATGTGCACTGTTCCCGGAACTCCAGCTCCCCCTGCTGGCCACAATATAGTATACAACAATGTACAGAAATAAATATTATAAATGGTGAGCTAATCAAATCTTTTGACAAGTCCATACAAATGCAAGATAACAACAAAAAGAGGGGTGAAACACTATAATGGATGGACACACAATTCAAGGATCAGCACAAAACCCATGTACAAATAAGTAAATTGTATACCTAAATGCTTAGGCCATGAGAGCGGGGTGCTGGGGATAGATGCCCCACGTGTATCGCTACTACATGGTAGCTTCCTCAGGGGTAATCTGTTGGTGTGATGCAAGCTTCTTTTATGTTCCCAATCGTAGCATCAACTTCCGGTGCCCATTAAATCCGTCCGTGTGGAAACAGTGATGCCTGCACATTACACATTTGACCGGAAGTACTATGTGTGTCCATTAAATCAGTACGTGTGGAAACAGTGATGCCTGCACAGTAAACATTTGGATTGCCGTGACATGATAGTACCTAGCTCATGCGCAGTGAGTGTGTTTCACACAGATGTATCAGTCACAAATAAGAGTAAGAGCGCATACATGGACCAATATACAGATAATTATAGGTGACCAATTAATAGTGCTTTTAAAATATGCAAACCGAATTATGATGAGGTGTTATTGACAAAAGGAAGCCCTCTAACGCTACTTTAAAAATTGTGTATGCACATAAACCAATAAAATCTCCAGGAAACAAATTAATGAAGAATGATAAATGAATGAATAAATAATGAACACACTCACAGACATCCACCTCATGGGCCCATGAGCCATTTACACCATAAACACTCCATGCATACCACACAAATATAAACAAAGTGTGAACCTTACCATAGTGTGAAAAATTCATATCTAAATTATATATATTATTGAGTAAAGAATTTTAGCAGTAAAACATGAAAGTGCTGGTGCTTCTTAAAGTTATAAAGTGCTAATTATTATGTATATAATGGATCACATATTGAGGGCCCTTGATATTAGCATAACATGTCCCGACAGACACGGGAAAACCATTTTTGTATATGCATCAACTCTTAAAGAGCGGGAGCTTGAAAAATATTTTTTTAGGAATGAATTATAAACTATTATCAAACAATGTATATAGTAATGAATCATAATATAAATTAAACTGAAATAACCATGCGCTGAGAAGTAGATAGATGGATGGGGAGCCAATAGGAGAAGATTCTATCATGGATGCGAAGATAAATCCCATTTTTCTGAGCCGACCAATACAAGAGAAGAAGATCATAGGCCAAATCTAAACTGGTGGTAAGTAGGGGCCATCTAGTAAACAAGGGATTACAGAATAATAGAAATATACAACCTTTATTAAGTTAAGCATGCGCCAAAAACTATTGAGGCAGTGGGCGGTAAGCCCCGCCCAGGTCACAAAGTTGTGAAATGTGACCCTAGATTGTCAAGTGTGAGTGTATATACTCACCTGTAAGGGAATACTTACTAACCCTTAGTCAAGAAAACACATGACCCAAAAAAATGCATAACCCTTAGGGGCGACCAAGAACACACAAATTATACCAGAAGTTGATGCTACGAGTGGGAGCATAAAAGAAGCTTGCATCACACCAACAGATTACCCCTGAGGAAGCTACCACAAGGTAGCGATACACGTGGGGCATCTATCCCCAGCACCCCGCTTTCATGGCCTAAGCATTTAGGTATACAATTTACTTATTTGTACATGGTTTTGTGCTGATCCTTGAATTGTGTGTCCATCCATTATTGTGTTTCACCCTTCTTTTTGTTGTTATCTTGCATTTGTATGGACTTGTCAAAAGATTTGATTAGCTCACCATTTATAATATTTATTTTTGTACATTGTTGTATACTATATTGTGGCCAGTAGGGGGAGCTGGAGTTCCGTGAACAGTGCACATCATCATGTGTTCAGCCCTTTCCTGAGGATGTCATTCATTTGTGACTTCGTTCACAATTTTTAAAGGTTTTTAAGCATGTTTTGTGGTATATTTTGTATTTTGGTTATTTTGATTTTAAGAGGCTGCCCCATTTTTCAAATCTGCCCTGTGTTACTATAAGTGGTTATAGCTTTTGAATACTATGAGATATCTAGGGGATTTTGAGATTGTTTTCTTGTGACACATTCTAGTAAAATAAGGCTCAGAATTTAGGTACCATTTTTCACATGTTTTGTAAAATCACCAAAACCCGTATTTAGATGGACCTGCTCAACTTCTAATTGACTGTGAGAGGCCTAAATAATAGCAAGACTCAAATTAACCCATTATGGAGACTACACCCCTCAACGTTTGAAAAAATACTTTTAAGAAGTTTGTGAACCCTTTAGGAGTTTAAAAGGGGTTCAAACTAAATGGAGGAGCAGGTTTTCACACTAAATGGAGGTGCGGTTTTCACTGCATTTAACCCCATAATAGAAAATAGCGCCCAAAGCACCAGAAGATGGCAAAATAGAAAAAAAAAATTTGTACCGAAGGTTTTAATTTTTTTAAATGTATGAAAACTTTATAAAACCTATATAAATTTTGTATCCCCTGTAATCGCACTGACCCAAAGAATAAAGTAGACATGTTATCTGGGGTGCACAGTGAAAGCCGTAAAATCCAAGCCCACAAAAAAACGGCGCAAGTGCGGTTCTTCACTATTTTCACTGCATTTGGAATTTTTTTCCCGCTTCCCAGCACATGGCATGGAATATTTGATACCATCACCATGAAGTGCAATTTGTTATGCAGAAAACAAGCTGTCAGAGCTCTTTACGTGTAAAAATTTAAAAAAAGTTATAGATTTTTGAAGGTGGGGAGTGAAAAATGGAAATGAAAAAACAGGAAAGGGCCTGGCCCTTAACCAGTTAAAAACAATTTTTATTATTTTTTTTCCTTTTTTTTTTTTAGACTTTAACTCTAGGTACTACAGTATGGCAGTATATGGGGATTTTCCTCCTTATTCATTACAAAGTACTGGTTTAAATGAGACAGCCTCGAGTCTCAGGAAGACTCAAAGCTGTCATGGCGACAGATCACCGCTCCCCGAGGACTTCACGGGGAGTGACGATCCTCGGCCAGATTGCGGCATCCAAGCGCCGCCATCTTTTTGAAGCCGCATTTAGCATTACAGCTGATTGCCGGGATAACACCCGTGATCGGTGCAATATGCAGCAAAGACTTACCGGTTATGGAGAGGGCTCAACTCTTGAGCCCTCTCCATGCACCGGGACCCGACGCGCACCATGACCACAGTGGGTGGTCGTGAACTGGTTAAAGCCTTTTTTTCTAAAAAAAAAAAAAAAAAAATCTGCCGGGGAAGGGGGATGGGTAAGGGGCTTCACACCAGTATGTCAGCGTGCTTGGTTTACAATTCTTTACCATGGTAGTAAATGTCCTTTAAAGTTACTACAGTAAACCTGCAGGTCCCACACACTCAGGGTACGATCCACAGCTTTAAAAGTACTCCACATCAACGTGATACATATTTTTTTTAAATGCCCAAGACATTTACAATGCTTACACTCCCTCCCCTCCTATTGGTGCAGACAAGCTGAGCATTCCCAAGCCTTGCCAGGATTCCCATAAACCGCACTCAAAATACCCTGGGTAGGGTCACATGATTGACAGTATGAATACTTACTGTAGCAGTAGGGCGTGTGTCCCTGATATGACTTCCCTGTCTAGTGTCATTCTATTTTACATTGTAACCACGTACACCAAATATACTAGGCAATTACACCTACACAGTATCCATATATTAAATAAATTATTAATATAATATCAATATATTTATGGACATTTATGGCAATGTACAAACGTATGTTATCATTTCTATGTAGGGTTATATTGCAATATTTAAATTTTTATTGGTTAATCCAAAAGTTAATGATTTTTCATTAATTATCACACTGCCCTACGATGATTGGCAATCGAAGTTCCTGACCAGGCATTTGACTCTTTTTTTCCCTTCTACATTGATAGCCTCCAGAAATGTTTGGCATTTTTTATCATTTTTATCTGTTATATTTGGTATATAATTTTGCCTATTTATCCTCTATGGAATTAATGTACTTACATATTTATGTATTTGTGTGTATAAGGGAAAATATAAAGGGGAAAAGCGCCACTATAGTCCAAAAGAGTAGGCAAGTCCAGAAAAAAATTAGACTCTTTAATTTACCATGTGGCAGATGATACCAGTCCGCACAGTGAAAAAGTACTCACTAAGGAGGGGTGCAAAGCCTACACAGGGCCTGGCTGGGTCCTTACGTAGTAGCAATAGAAAAAGCGTAGGCAGCACTCCAAAAGGAAAAATTCAAAAAAAAAAAAATTCAAATCAGAATCTGATTTATTCTGGCAACGTTTTGGCTTTTTCAAGCCTAAATATATACATATAATAAAATCAATAATAATCTTTATATAGCACTAAATTCCGCAGCACTTTATAAATCAAATACATATACTTGTGTATAAGCCGAGTTTTTCAGCACAAAAAATGTGCTGAAAAAACTCACCTTGGCTTATATACGAGTCAAGTAAAAAATAAAAATTTAATACTCACCCTATGGTGTCCAGATCGTTGGCACGGGTCCCAATCTTCAGCGCGAGGCTCCCGACCGCTCCTCTTCTCCATTCTTCTATAGCCGGCAGATGGCGTCCATGCGATCTGCCGGCATGCACGCACTATGATGCGGTGGTGTCGCTGCTGATGACGTCTGCCGCGATCTGCCGGCTACAGAAGAAAGAAGAGAGAAGAGGAGCCGCCGCGACCTGTGCTGAAGATCAGGAGCCGTGCCAACGATCTGGACACCGTAGGGCGAGTATTGTTTTTTTTATTTTTTTATGCACTTGGCAGGGGGCTGGCTGTATACTACACCCTCGGCTTATACTTGAGTCAATAGGTTTTCCCAGTTTTTGGTGGTAAAATTAGGGGTCTCAGCTTATAATCGGGTCGGCTTATACTTGAGTATATATGGGTATGTGCATATGTATAATAATAATTTTACACGTACTTATGTGTCCCCAACATCTAATACTGTGGCAGATCAATGAGGTTAATGGGCTTTAGGCATGCTTAGATATCATATGAAACATACAATACTATTTTTACATTACATAATCATTAATTTAAAAATAAACATAAACATGAACATATGTCATATTCATTCCATTTGGTTATCTGTAATTTAATCTCCCATTATTTGTATTTACATTGTAATTCATTAACATTTTCTTTATTTACATGCGTTATGTGTTTATCCTCCCATTATCATTTTGAATTGCATTATTGGTTGCATGATTGGTTACAGGGGCTCATATTTATTAAGTGTTGACTTGTCTCTGGGTTCCCTCTGAATAAGGATGCACGCATGCTGTTGTTGATAGCCTGATCCCTATGTACAGCGATATTCACTACATGCTGCTGCACGTATGGGGCATACGCCAGACAGATGTGTATTAGGCACAAGTGCATCCTGGATTGGAGAAAAATGCAAGGACAGCACATGTCATCTGCTAAGGTGATGAGCCCTGTAAGTATATATATACACACATATATTGACCAATTCATCTTGTCAACTACTACTTTCTAGAAATTTGGATGGGGATCATTGTAGTCCTTGTTTATGGCTGCCGGCTACCAATTTATTCCAGTTTATGTTTACAACTTGCTATTGGTTTTCTTGTCTATTACTTTTTTTTTTCCTTCTATTGCCTTTCGAATTTTTTTTTCGATTATTTGTAAACGGTTGTTTACGTATGAAAAGTATTTTTTTATTTATTAATGTATTAATACTAGGATTGACTAGTTGGAGTATACACCAACATTAGTTGGGTCCTCCTTGCTTGACAATTTCATTTACCATGTTGTACTTTATTTTTTTTTTTTTTTATTGAAAGTAATTCAAACTCTACGTACATGAAATAACGTTAAATCATACAAGTCATACAAAAAAAAATACATTCAATTACACAATATAAAGATCTATA